>NC_051308.1:151787457-151894957 GCF_015220235.1 Choloepus didactylus
CTTTGGTCTATCTCAACACTTCTTTCATCTTGCTACCATGTTCTGCATTTGCTCAGAGCCATTGGGTGCAAAGGAATTTGGTCTACAGCTCCTCAAGGGCAGTTGGGTAAACTGATACAAGGCAGTGATGAAGGCTGTAAGACATAGGCTAAATGAAGAAGACACATACATTTCCCAATATTTGTTAACCTGTTTTTCAGCATACTTTATATCATGTCTACATATTCATACATAGCAAAATAAACTGGCTAAATCATAATCAACTAATGTCCATTCCTTAATAAATATCCACCATAAGAAGAAATCTAGAATGGCCACCCAGGAAAGACAAAGACTTAATTGACTAAATGCCACATTTGTATGGGGGCAATAGCAAGGTTGCTGAGGTGAACAAATGAATCTCCAAAAGGAATTTAGTGTCCTTCCAGTGTTACCTAAGAATGCTGCCATCTAACATTGTTGAAGCGTTTTACAGTTTTCAAAGGACATTTGTAATTCCTTTTCTCTTTCATCTTGTCCTGGCTTTATCCAAGAACACCTGCACAGTTAGAAATGTGCTCTGTGAACATGGACACAGTTGGAAAATGTATCCCAACACTTACTGCCTTGACCTGTGAACGAGGGCCCTTAAAGAGGCAGAGGCTGTGTTGATGTGCTTGGTGCTCAGTGTGATACACCGTTCAACTGGACACTTAATTTCTGATAAGCAGCATCCGACTGGGAAAAACTGCAGATTTTACTGGCTACTTTTCTTCATGTTATTAGGCTTTTTCCTCCCGTTGAATTTTATTAGCACCTGCCTTTAAAAATAATAATAATAAAGAGCTCCGGGATTTGATGTAGATTTATCTGTTTGTGACTGCAGTGGCACCAGTTTTCAACTACCTTGTAACAAGGAAAGCCAAACCAACCAAAAAAGAAGGTATACATGTTTCTCTGTAACATCACAGTCATAAGAAATTGTTCCGTTCTTATACTCAGGAATGATATAACTTGGAAATTTAACCAAAAATACTTTCCATTATTGAACAAAGCCCCTTTTAAAGTGCTTCATGCATTTTTCAGATCTCTCTTTTTTCCCCAAAGTCACATTATAGTTTCTGAAGAGGGTCACAACCGGGAAGATTACCCACATATGAAAACTGAAATTTAAGGTATAAAAATTCTGCATTTTTGATAAATTTTATGTTTACTCTCTTTGGTTTAAATAGAGCATTCTAAAAATATTACCCCTATAGGGGGCACATTTTTATACACATGGTATTTTTGTGTAGAAATTATGAGCTAGTGAAGAGTGAAAATGATCTTGGCTATGGAGCTTATTTATAGGTAGAAATAATACTTTTATATTTGGATTCAAGCCTCTTCTCTACTAATCATGCAACTTTCATACATTTCAAAGAGATGTCTTGGATTGAATGAAAACAGGAGGCTGGAACTTCCTACGTGTCCCTGTGTTTGTGTTCATATAGAATATTTATGCAAAATTCTGACTTGGCTATAATCTATAATTTCTGTTTATTATTTTGGTTGCAACTGTGATTTTTGGATTAATGCTTATAATTTTGGTAAGGCATACATAAAAAGTTATATGTTCATGCCTTGAAAGGAGGATCATTAAATATTCATTATTACCACTCAAATTAGTTGTCATGCTCTATATAACAGTTAACTGTTATCATTTCACTGGTTAAGATTCAGCAGTAAATGAACCGCAATATATAGCTCATAGCAGTAGATGAATTTTTTTGTCGGGGATAGGGAGAGAAATGATTTTGAAATCCATTTGACATATTTATCTTGACAAATTATTTAAAGGAATTACTGTTTTGTCAATTAACATGTTTGTATGTTGGAACAGGATTGTAGCTGGATTTACTTCTAGCTGTTTAATTACTCTATGATTGTGAAAAACAGTGCTCCTTCAAATAGTTAAGAGGAAAAAATTGAAAATATAAAGGTTGGGGTGTTTAGTCTTTGCAAACACCTAACCTTTCCATGAAAAAGCATTTTTCACTTTTGGAAGTAGTTATTGAAATCTTGCTTTTTCAGTGAAGCTAGATTATATAACTTGTTAGTTTTCCCCATGTGGTAACAAATTTATCCTTAAGAAAAAAAAAAAAACAAAAGTATAATCAGAGACAGGATTTTATAAATGTTGTGGATGAACATATATGGAGATCAAGTCTCCTCAATATCCATTTTGGAAAGATGTGGAGTGAAAAGAAATAAATACAAATATATTTCAGTGTAAAAACATTTTGCATTTTTCTTTCACATACCTTGGCAATCCAGTTCAGTTATATGAAGACACTAGGATAGCCACATATTATTCTGATCCCATACATGAATCATTCCATACTTCTTAGTAATTTAAACTGAAAATAGAAATAGAAAATAACCATAAATATGATTCCAATCTCATCTAACTTTAGAGCTTTCTGACTTTGAGTCAAATTGTAGCTGATGAAAACATTTTTCATTTTTCTACTTTGCATCTGGACTCTTCATAACAATGGTTTATTTTATTTTATGTTTTCTGCACAGAGGAGAAGAAAAAATATATAGGTCCATGAATCAATCTAGATAATGGGGACGGCTGAATGTAATAAATAATACAGTAACAACCCTAAACTAATGAGCTGTTGCTAAGGTACATTTCATAGGCTCATCCTCTATATAAAAAGTCACTAATAATCCCTTGGTGTAATCAGATGATAAAGCTTTGCCATAAGGCAACACCTGTGCAATTAGAACTGCAGATTCTTTTGCACGTTTCATTAATTTCAGGATTTTGTAAAGGCACAATGACTACACTAATAATCTAGTCTACTTGACTCCATGTCTACTGGAAACAAAGTATCTAATTAGGTAAAGGTAATTAATTAGAGATAAATGGAGCTAATCAGGCTCAGTTAACACTAATTCTCTGAATTAAGACATTTTGGGACACCTACTATCCTGCTGACGTTGATATTTTGCATTAAAAATAGGTTCTAGAGGAGTTAGAAACTATTGGCATTTGAGAATTCAGCAGTCTTTTGATGGCATATTTAGGCATCTGAAGCTAAAGGAGAGTTTTCTTTCATATCGTGCTATTTCACCATCTTTCTATTGCAGTTTCAAGAATTCACTTTGTAGTTATTCCAATCTGCACTAGTCTCCATATAAATTTTAATAACCTTTACTATCATTTTTATTATGTCTAGCCCATGAATGGAAGAAAATTGCAAATTGTTCTCTCTAAAATACTTAACTTGTTACATTAAGGAAATGTCAAGACTTATTAGCCTGTATACTAAAATTCTGATCCTTTAAAGAGAACAAACACCTAAAATTCTGATCCTTTAATTCTGTTTCTTTAACGAGAACAAACCCCTGCTTTGCAGCTTTGGATGAAGATTCAGTGATGGACTTTGAAGTCAAAGGACCTGAATTCAAATTCCTGCTCTCTTACTCAATAAATGATCTTAAATAAATAACTTAACCACTCTGAGTTTACTTGGTTGTTAAATGAAAATAATAGTAATGTTAATTGTTGTGAACATTGAGGGAAAGAACTGTGGAAAGTTTGGTTATTATTACCTGTTAGGCTGGAATTGAACACATAGCTAGCGGTTATATCTTGATTGACTACAAAATTAAGTGTCAAAAATGTTACATTTTCATTTCAAACCATGATAATCTTTGGGCTGCATTTATAAATGTAGCAAGGGAGAGATTAAGAATGTTCTCCCAAATAGTAAAGCCAGAAAAAAACAAACAAACCTAAAATTCTTTACTTTGAGAATGTGAATTTATCTGCCTTGGTTTTCTACACTGCTGGGATTAGCCTTCTCGACAAATTATTTCACAGCCCACAAGGAATAGACAGTTTGCCCCAGAATTGAACTGTGGGATGTAGCTACTATGAAGTAGACAGTTGAACCTTTTTTTCTACAGTGTCTCTGTGATATGCCCCTTCTTCTTTCTGCTCTCGGTTCTAACTTATCTGGACCACTCCTAGATTGTTCTCATAGTCTCCTAACTGGTATCCCTACTTTCATTTCTTTCTCCTGTAATTCTTCCTCACAGAACGCTTCCTTCAAATTAATCTTCCCCAAAGAACACTTCTCCTATTCTTTCATCAAGATCACTAGCGGACTCTTGATTAAACAAGCCTCTGTCATGCAGGCAATCAAATCATCTGTATCTGGCCCCATATTATTTATCCAACCAAATCTCCTGCTGCCCTCATCTGCCAATGGAGCCTTCTATTCCAGGGAAGCTAGCCTTACTATTCTTCCCCACACTCCTCTCTCCTTTTATGCTCTTGTCCTACCTTGAAACTTCTCTCCTCTTCTTTCAAAACCTGTTTTAAACCCTGCCTTTCCCCTAAGGCCTGCCTTGACAGCTCTGGCCTACCAAGAACATTCTTGTCTCTGAAGGTCCACAGAGGCTCTCAATGGGTCCATAATGTTGCTTGCCTTGTCTTTCCAACACTAAGTAAGCATCTGAGACCAAGAACCATATCCCATAATGTTTGTCACTTGCTTTCCCTCACTTTAAAAGAGTGTGGCACTCCAGGGAACACAGAAAAAAATAATACATGTGAATAACTTACTATGAGGTGTAGCCTCGTGTGGTCATTGGGTCACTTAGATCTACAGGACTTTTGGTAGTAACCCTGGGGCTTTGCCCACTTTGGAGCAGTGAGCCCTGGGCTGAGCCTTCATGTTTGGAAACAAGCTTACCTTGATGAGAGCCTTCTGTATGTCCCTGAGGTTTTGTATCTGGCTTGGAGATGAGGGTTAGGCTTTTATGACATACAGAGGGGTGTGCCAGGTATTAACCGTTAGTGTTTCATCTAGCAAGCAATGGTGCTACTTCCCCAACAAACATTTCAGAAAGGGCTGGGCAAATCCATGAACTGGATTTGCATTCATTAGAGACCTTCAGTGGAGCTTCTTGGTACACATTCGATATGGAAGATTTTCCATGGAGTGTCCATGCCAGAGAGTTTGGAATTCATATCCATTAGATACCCAGGTTGGCTTATTGTAATAGTTGTGAAAATGTCCACAATTTCTTCCCTTCCTTGCATCTATGTCCTTTGGTAGCACTCTCTCACAGCAACTCTGAATTAGGTCATATGACTTGTCTTGGCAAACATGCCACAGGCAGACTTGAAAAATGCTTGGGTATTGGGTCTCACTGTCTTATTGCTCTTGTAACCCTGAATCACACTGCGACTGAGCCCAGCTAGTCTGCTGGATTTTGACAGACATGTGGCCCACTGTCCCCCTTGCCCAGCCAACAATCAGCCACCCCACAGAAATAGAGCCACATAGCTGACAAACAGCTGATCACAAATGCACAAGTGAGTCCAGGTGAGACAAACAGAAGAATGACCCACAAAAATAATGAGCTAAATAGATCATTATTGAATTAAGTCCTAAGTTTTGGAGTGATCTGATACATAGCAATAGATAACTGATACACTGGATAAGGCCATCTATTTCACTGCTTATACTTAGTAGAAATCTAAAGAACACAAACTGTCTGGTCTCCAAACCTGGAAGATTTTTAAATAGGAGCATACTTTCAGGAAAAATAGGTAAGTAAAGAAGAGGCTCAGCCCTGGGAAGAAGGAAATGGGTTCAGTTTTAGTCATGGATCAAAGTTTGAGTTGGGACTTCTAGAAAAGTGTTAAACTGGAGTCGAAACTCTGTATGTAAGGAATAGCTGAAGTTGTGGGATGGGATGAAAAGGCAGAGAAAGAAAGGAAGTCCAGGTATGAAACTTAGTGGGATTCCTACTTTTAGTGGCCTGCTAGAGAAAAGCCAAAGAAGTCAGAGAAGGAGGTTCAGAAAAGCATGAGGCACCAGAGCATATAGTGGAAGCTCAGGCTGGGGGAGAACTGTGGGAAGGATTGGATGGTCAGCAGAGCCAACTGCTTTGAAGGGCAGGCAGGATAATAATAATGACTCACATGCAAAGTGCATTTTATAGTTAACAAAGCCAATTTATGTATGTTTCATTTCAATCCAGTGAGATAGATAGGGTCAGGGTCATTATTGTGCCCATTTTGTAGATGACAAAATAGGCACAGAGACTTTAAGTGCTTTACAAACATAATACCCTTGGTAAGGTAGAAAATCTGATTCCAAATGATTTAAAATCCATGTTATTTTCACCTACCAGAGACCACTAGAACTGTAGTTTAGTCTGGCAAGAGGAAAGTCATCAGCAACTTTTAAAGAAACAGTTTCAGGAGAGCTAGGGGAGGGAGGATTTTTGGCAGGGTAGGAGCAATATTGCATGGAAATAATATGACATATGGGAGGTAAGAAACAGAAATCTGTTGAATGAAAGGAGAATGACTTGGTAGGAATTTGAGGAGACACCAGGTTTGAAAGGAGGATAAGGGTGACTGGAGCAAGTTTGTAGATAGAAGGAAAGGAGCCAATGGAGAGGGAGAGGTGGAACATAAAAGCAAGAAAGAAAACAAACAAGGAGTAATAGATGCCAGTAACTAGAGCACAGGGGAAAGGGCTTAGATTTGGGAAGGAATGAGAGACTGATGGGAGGGAAGAAAGGAAGGAAATGACAACTAGAGATTTGGAAGTAGAAAGGAGGGAAGGTGAATCAGTTCATACCAGAATCTTTAAATCTTGAGATCATCTTTACTCCAAGAAGAGTAAATCAGATTGTCCTTCTTGGACAGAAATATTTAAGTACATGATGGAATAATGTATTTGGATAAGGACCCTGCATGACTACTTTTTGTGCGTGTGTGTGTGTGTGTGTGTGTGTGTGTGTGTGTGTGTGTGTGCACGCGCGCTGTATAAGAGGAGGTAAGGCAACAGAGAGGAAATTTAGGACTTAGGAGATCGGGCCCAGGAAGTGGGGGCACCAAAATCAAACTTGTTAGGTCACTGCCTAGAATCCAAAGTTGTCCTGAGAGATAGAGTAGATGTCCTCTTATATGGGGGAGATCCTAATTTAAAAGTACTTTCTTGCCCAGTTCCCAGAAATTTACCAGCAAGATTTACTTCCAGTGACTTAAGACCTCTGATTATAGCTTCAAGAGATTTTGCTTCCAGAAGGAATAAGCAACCAAACCTTAGGGTTTATTAGATTTTTCCTGAGAACAGGCTTTGTTATATTGTGAGGATGAGGACAGACAGGGAAGAACTTGCCTCTGAATGTGCAAGATAAAGACAACAGAAATCATTCAAGCCTACTGTACTCCTCACATCTTACTGCGCATGAAAGAAGTTCTGTGATTCTCCTAAATCTCTCTCACCTTAATCCCTACCACCATTATAGTCTCTCAACTATTCTTTCTAAGAACTTCTGCAAGGTGCCTGGGTATCATAGATGCACAATAAAAATATGGATGAAAGAATTAATAGCTTCCCAACTTGTCTCTGCCTCTAGGTTTGGCCTCTGCAATCCATTCCTTAGCCTGCTGGCATCCTAATGATTTTTCTAAAGCCCAGGTTTGATCTATGTAAAGTCTTTCATGGCTCCTCATTACTAAAAGGATCAAGACCAAACTACTTAGCTTGTGATACAAGGCCCGCCATGATCCAACTCCTGCAGCCTCTTCCCTTCCCAGTCATACTTTACACCTCATGTGCACAGATACACATCGACACACATACACCCATACTCACTCCAGTCATGTTCAACTACTTCTCGGTCCATGAACACCCTGACATGTTTTACATTATACCTTGTCTGAGTTATTTCTTCCTGGAACACTCTCTACCCCATCCTCTGTCCACCTGGTAAACTTCTATGGGTCCTTTTTAAGATCAGTTTAAATGACTCCTTCTCAGCAAAGCCTTCCATGAGCTCCTGAAGGAAGATACCAATCTCTCCCAGGTGCTCTCCCTGTATCTAGCTCTGTTACAATGCCTGGCACAAATGAATCCTATTTATTTCTGGATATGACCGTGACCCAGGAAAGTAGAGCTGTTGATATCTTATTTTTCATTATATCCTCACACCAGGCATATCTTATGCTCTTAATAAACGTTTAATTGAGAATTGAGGCTGAGACTGCTTAAGGTCAAATTCCTGCTTTCTCCTTTTCCCCAAGAATTGTCCTGCATATAGCAGTATCTCAGTTACTTTTTTTGTAAAACAAAAGCATAATTATAACAATGAGATTTTTAGATTGCCTAGTTAAACATCTAGCCCCAGAGTCAAACTCTACAAGAGGCTATCCGTTTCAATTCTCTGCCTCTGTAAATCCCCTAAACTCCTTGTCTCGTTCCTCGAGGTCGCATCCTCCCTGCCCACCCCACCCCCACTCCCACACATATACCTGGGAGCTGTAGGGCAGGAGGCAGCCTCTGCTTCTCTCCTCCACCTCTGGGGGATACTCTGATATTTATTGGCCTCTGGCTTTGGAGAGGCAGGCCAACAGGACCATTGGAGAGATGCACGGTGGCCATGAGGTCCTACCTACCACACCATTTCTGTTTCCCGTTGTGCTGGAGGCTTCTGTTTGCTATTTGCCTGAGATATTTCCAGGTGGGCTCCCTTGTGATGTAAGTTTAACCTATTATCCAGTTCAAAATCCAATAAGTTTATAGACACAACTATTTTCTAAAGCTGCCAGCAAGATGTGATCAGAATTGAACCTTTTTCCTTAAAGACAGCAGTAAGTTTTCCATTCTCCTCCAGGTTTCCTGAGAAGTTAGTAGACTGACTTCCATGTGACCTACATGTTCTAGTGCCTCTTTAAGAAGAAGTGCACACTCTTCACATTATTCATAGAGACAGAGCCAACTTTTCAAATGGGAAATTGAGGCAAAAACAAATAGCTCTGGGATAGATGAGTGTGGGCAGGTACTGGCTTCAGCCTTGGAGGATCACATTCTGAATTCTCTTTCACTGGACAACTTAATCCTTCTTCTATTCAGGAGTGAAGTTATTAAGGGAGCAGATTTCCGCTCCCTAATCAAACCGTGTGCCAGGAGTGAAAGCCACTACTTCTTGGATGATTTCTGCAGAACCGAGTTCTTTGATTCTAGTCTAGTACAGACTTATGCTTCAGTGAGCAAAGTGCCTTTCCCATTGGTGTGGACTGGTAGTATCAAAGGCCTCATTTTAAAGGCCAGGTAATGTATGAATATTGAAACTTGCTGAGGCAGCTGAGTCAAGACCTCAAATACTGGGTTGGGGCTCAAATGACCTTTTGGTTGAGTTTGGTTTTACAATGTTTTTCTCTTTCTATAAGTTATTATGGAGTATTTGTGACTCAGTTATGTCCTCTTACTAAGTGAACATTCCCAGTGAGCTATCGGTTATTTAGCAGGCCACAGACAACTGGCAGAAACAGAGGGTTATCTGAAATATTTCTTCACAGGAAAAATATACTCTCTTTTTTGGCACATTGAAAGAGTTTGCATAAATGTTCTTCTTATATTCCAGCCTGAGCAAAAGAAAGCATTGTTCTGAGAGACATTTAACTGCATTGCAGTTGCCAAATATTTAATACTTTAAAGAGGAAGTTCTAAAATTTAATAGTTGATTTTATTATTACTCTTTGGATATAATTAACTAGGGATGCACTTTAAACTGCTTTATTCTGGCTATTGAAATGGATTTTATGGTTTACACTAGGGGGAAAAAATTCTGTCAGACCATGGGCCTCTCCCTGGGTGCACATTATTAGAGTCTTTTTAGAGACAAGCAAACAATTTTGCTGTCATTGGTCTTGTTCAAATAGAGTATGTTTATCTATGCATTACTCTTGGGAAAGGGTGTCAAAAAAGGATCACCAGTTAGCAGCTGACATAGCTCTTGCACAAGCATCGAAAAAGCTCCTCAAATAGCAAATGAACACATATATTTCATTTTTTATGTGACTGATAAAATGTTGTATCGTTAAGTCAAAAGAACATATTTGTCCCATTCAAGTTGAGTTTAGAACTAGCTCTGACTTCTAATACAAATGAGGGCCCTGTGGCTCAACAGAGCATGCTCTGCAGAAAACAAACAGCCATTTAGGACTTGAGGGAAAGGTTTTTAAACACTGAACACCAACTATTTAATGGGCTGTGGGCATATCCCAGATCAGTTCCCAGATATTTAAGTACCAAATGGGCTACAGAGAAAGCTAAGCTTTTTGAATGTTTAGTATAACTTGTATGTTGTTTTATTTCAAATACTAAATTCTCATCTATTTTCTCTATCAAAAGAAGAACCCATTCATTCATTTATTCTACAAATAAATATAGAACAATAAACAAATATATAGCATACACTGTTCTGGGCTCTTGCAAAAGGGGATACAAAGAAAACAAGGTGCCTGCTTTCAAAGAATTTATAATCTGGTAGGGATGGTAAATGAACAAGGAAACAGAAAATCTAATCACAAATTAGAAGTGCTATGAAGAAAGAGATTTAGTGTTGAAATCAGATAGAACCAAGGCCTCAGTTTTCTCATCTATAAAATGTAAGAATGATACTTCATAGAGTTTGAGGATAAAGTTAAATGAGATAATGTAAGCAAAATTCTTCACACAGTGCCTAATATGAGGTAAGATATCCATCATATAATTGAATACGGGGGATCCATGTGGTATTTGTTGGTGACTTGAAAATTGGGCAATGCTCCCCGCTACATGGGATCTGACTCCCAGAGGTGTAAATCTCCCTGGCAACGAGGGATATGACTCCTGGGGATGAATCTGGACCCAGCACCGTGGGATTGAGAACATCTTCTTGACCAAAAGGGGGATGCACAATGAAACAAAATAAAGTTTCAGTGGCTGAGAGATTCCAGATGGAGTTGAGAGGTCACTCTGGTGGACATTCTTATGCACTATATAGATAACACTTTTTAGGTTTTAATGCATTGGAATAGCTAGAAGTAAATAACTGAAAGTTTCAGGCTGCAACCCAGTAGCCTTGAGTCTTGAAGACGATTGTATAACAATGTAGCTTACAAGGGGTGACAGTGTGATTATGAAAGCCTTGTGGATCTCACTCCCTTTATCCAGTGTATGGATGTATGAGTAGAAAAATGGGGGCAAAAAACTAAATGAAAAATAGGGTGGGAGGGGGATGATTCAGGTGTTCTTCTTTACTATTATTTTTTATTCTTATTTTCACTTTTTCTGGTACAAGGAAAATGTTCAGAAGATGGATTGGGTTGATGGATGCACAACTATATGATGGTACTGTGGAAAATTGTGCACTTTGGATGATTGTGTGGTATGTGAATATATCTCAATAAAATTGAATTAAAAAAGAAAAAAATCCCTACTCAATTAAAAAAAAATCTGACTAAGGACAGGAAGGTGTGTGCTTACGACACTTGGTTCAAGCCTAACCTGAGGTTCATTTACAAGGACATACTCACAAGGATATAGATCTCTTCCCTTTTTCCTCCACACTGAATCAAATATGGTGCCTGTATGCCACTCCCTCATTATTCAGTTCAATTAAAACAACTTTAAAACAAAAACAAACAAATAAAAATAACATTACTGGTAATGGTCACTGTTTGGTGATCTGTGGGGAGGGAGGTGGAAGGGACAAAGACCAAATTTTTTTTTCCTTTCATAATACAACTATGAGTTATCACAAGCAATAGAAGTAATGCCACATTTCTTAAATGCTTTGTCCAAGTCCACACTAGCCCATCAACTCACCTTTCTAGCTTGTGTATCTCTTTGGGTAATGCTATAGTTTTCACAGGTGACTTGTGAAGAACACAAAAACCCATAATGAGACAGCTATCCCTTCTAAAGCAAAAAACAAAAAACAAAAACAAAAACAAAAACCCAAACCTTTTCAGGTGCATTAGGAAGCTTTTGAAACTATTTATCAAAGACTAAATCAGAGTACATTCTAAAAGTTGTTTTTTTTTTAATTGGGTAGGATAGAATAAAAGAATTTGAGTGGATACTGGTAATTCTGTATTTATACAGAGGGTTTTTACTAAATTGTGTAAATAAAAGTAAATTCTCCATAACATAATGACTCATTAAATGCGAGTTATTTCCACATAGAACAAGATAAAACAGCAGGAGTGCAACAATTTTTTTCTGATTCGAGCTGAACATCATGATTTAATTCAACCATGACTTCACAATGGAAAAATACATCTTTTATTTATAATGTTAAGGCTTATATAATGCTATATAATATAGTGTTTTGTGCTGTTGTAGTTTTACTCATATTAAATTCACTTATATATTCTGGAAAAAATAAAATGTTTCAAATACTTAAAAAAAAAAAAAATTGGGCAAGAGTCCTTGAGGGCTAAAGTTCAGCCTTCACATATTGAGGTAATGTCACAGAGAACAGGGACTAGTCATTCTTGCCATTTATTTGGAAGAGTAAGCATGGCTGTCCACCAGTTAGTTTCTCCTTAAGGATTCACCTGGTGTTTTGCTTACACATTCTCCCAGCTCCTTTGGATGGCATAGTTGTCCTTGGGGCCTTTTCAAAGAACCTCTAATGGTGGGAACTCACCCTCTCACTCCAGTTTGTATTGGAGGCTTAAATTCTGTTATAAAGCACCCAATTGCTAGGGCTCCTTTTCACCTCCTGAGGACTGGAGAGATCCCTGACTTGGCATACCTTACTTACTAGAGATTTATTAACCACCTGCTATATGCTTAAATCCAATCCTCAAACAGCCCTCTTACATGGGTATTATTATTTCCATTATTTTTAAGAAGAAATAACCAGAGCTCAAAGATGTTAAGTAGCTTGCCCAGAGTAACAAAGCTAAAAAGTAATGTAGAAAGAATTTGCACGTCTCAATTTTATTTCTTTTTCTCTAAATTTATTTTTTATTGGAGAAGTTGTAGGTTTACATAAAAATCATAAAGAAAATAGAGTTCCCATATAAACCCCCCACACAATTTTCCCTATTATTAATATTTTGCGTTAGTAGTACCTTTGTTACAATTGATGGAACAATATTTTTGTAATTATTATACTATTAACTATAGTCTGTAGTTTACATTAGGGTTTTTTGTGAAAATTTATTCTAGTAATATACGCAACCTAAAATTACCCTTTTAAACTACATTCAAATATATAATTCAGTGGTGTTAATTATATTCACAATGTTGTGCTATCATCACCACCATCCATTACCAAAACTTTTCCATCACTCCAAACAGAAAGTCCAGACCAATTAAGCATTAATTCCTGATTCCCTGCCCTCATGCCAGCCCCTGGTAACCTATACTCTATGAATTTACTTATTTTAATTATTTCATATCAGTGGTATCATACAATATTTGTCCTTTTGTGTCTGGCTTATATCTGTTAACATGATGTCTTTAAGGTTCATTTATATCGCTGCAAGTATCAGAACTTCATTCCTTTTACAGCTGAACAATATTCCACTGTATGTATTTTATCCTTTCATCTGTTGATGGACACAGTGTTGCTTCCATCTTTTGGCAATTGTGAATAATGCCACTATAAGCATCAGTGTGCAAATGTCTATTTGAGTCCTGCCTTCAGTTCTTTTGAGTATATTGCCTAGAAGTGGGATTTCTGGCTCATATGGTAATTCTATACTTAACTTTTGAGGAACCACCGAACTGTTTTCCACAGCAGCTGCACCACTTTTCATTCCCATCAACAATAAACAAGTGTTCCTATTTCTCCACATCCACTCCAACAATTATTTGCCATTTTTAAATAGTCATCATTCTAGTGACTGTGAAATGGTATCTATTTGTGGTTTTGTTTGCTTTTCCCTAATGGTTAATGATGTTGAGCATCTTTTCATGTGTGTATTGTCCATTTGTATAACTTCTTTGGGGAAATGTCATTTGCCCGTTTTCTAATTGGGTTGTTTGTCTTTTTGTTGTTGAGAGGTAGGATTTCTTTATATATTCTGGATATTAGACCCTTATTGAATTGTGGTTTCCAGATATTTTCTCCCATTCTCTAGGCTGTCTTTTTACTTTCATGATGAAGTCCTTTGATGCACAGAAGTTTGTAATTTGATGAAGTACCATTTCTCTGTTTTTTCCTTTGTTGCTAGTGCTTTTGGTGTAAAGTCTTAGAAACCATTGCTTAACACAAGGTCTTGAAGATGTTTCCCTATATTTTCTTCTAGAACTTTTATAGTTTGGGTTCTTGTTGCAGTTTGCTAATGCTGCCCATTATGCAAAATACCAGAAATGGATTGACTTTTATAAAGGGGGTTTGTTTGGTTACAAAGTTACAGTCTTAAGGCCATAAAAGTTTCCAAGCTTCGGCATCAACAAGTATACTTCACTGAAGGAAGGCCAATGGTGTCCAGAAAACATCTGTTAGCTAAGAAGGCATGTGACTGGTGTCTGCTGATCCCAGGTTATGTTCCAGCTCTTCTGTCAGCTCCTGGGCATTCTTCAAAGCATCCTTCTTGGCTGTAGTACCTCCTTCTGTCTGTGAACACTTTTATAGGACTCCAGTGATTCAATTAAGGCCCACTCTGAATAAGTGGGGTAACACATCCATGGAAATTATCCAATCAAAGGTCTTGTCTACAGTTGATTGAGTCACATCTCCATGGAAACACTCAATCAAGAGGTTCCAACCTAATCAGCACTAATATGTCTGCTCCCACAAGAGTGCACCAAAGAACATGGCATTTTGGGGGGACATAATACATCCAAACCAGCACAGTTCTTATATTTAGGTCTTTAATCAGTTTTGGGTTGTGAGGTAAGGGCCCGCCTACATTCTTTTGCATATGGGAATTCAGTTGTCTGAGCACCATTTGTTGAAAAGACTATTCTTTTCCTATTGAGCAGACTTAGCACCCTCACCAAAAACCAATTGGCCATAGATGTGGGGGTTTATTTCTGAACTCCCATTCTGATGTCTGTCCTTGTGTTAGTACCATGCTGTTCTGGGTACTGTAGCTTTGTAATGAGTTTTAAAATTGGAAAGTGTGAGTCCTCCAGCTTTGTTCTCCTTTTCCAAGATGGTTTTGGCTCTTTGGGACCCCTTAGCCATCCATACAAATTTTGATGACTGACTTTTCCATTTCTGCAAAGAAGGCTATTGGAATTTTGATTGGGGATTGTTGAAACTGTAAATCATTTTGGGTAGAATTGAAACCTTAACAACATTTAGTCTCCCAGTCCATGAACCAGGAATGTGCTTCCATTTATTTAGATCTTTGATTTCTTTTAGCAATCTTTTCTAGTTTTCCATGTACAAGTCCTTTACATCCTTAGTTAAATTTATGCCAAGATATTTGATGCATTTCATTGCTATTACAAACGGAATTTTTTTCTTGATTTCCTCTTCAGATTGTTCATTTTTAGTGTATGGAAACACTACTAATTTTTTTGTGTTATCCTTGTACCCCACCACTTTGCTGAATTCATTGATCATCAAAGTGACTTTGCTGTGGATTTTTCAGGATTTTCGATGTAAAATCATATCATCTGCAAATAGGGAAAATTTTACTTCTTTCTTCCCATTTTGGATGCCATTTCTTTCTTTTTCTTTCTTTCTTTTTTTTCCTATTTGCTCTGGCTGGAACTTCCAGTACAATGTTGACTAACAGTGGTGACAGTGGGCACCTTTGTCTTGTTCCTGACTTTAGAGAGAAAGTTTCAGTCTTTCTCCATTGAGCATGATGTTAGTTGTGGGTTTTTTTCATATATACCCTTTATCATGTTGAAGAAGTTGCCTTTTATTCCCAGTTTTCTCAGTGTTTTCATCAAGAATGGGTGCTGGGTTTTGTTAAATGCCTTTTCTACAGCAATTGAAATGATCATGTGGGATTTTTCCTTTGTTCTATTAATGTGGTATATTAAATTGATTTTCTTGTAATGAACCATTCTTGCATACCAGGGATAAATCCCACTTATTCCTAGTGTATAATTCATTTTCCTAGTATTTTGTTAAGGACTTTTGCATCTATATTCATAAGGGATATGGTCTGTAATCTTCTTTTCTTGTTATATCTTTATCTGGCTTTGTATTAGGGTGATCCTGCCCTCATAGAATTAATTAGGGAATGTTCCCTCCTCTTCAGTTTTTTGCAAGAGTTTGAGCAGGACTGGTGTTAATTCTTCTTGGAATGTTGTAAAATTCATCAGTGAAGCTATCTGGTCTTGGATTTTTTTGGTTGTTGTTGTTGAGAGGTTTTCAGTTATTGATTCAATCTCCTTACTTGCTATTAGTCTTCCATGTCTTCTTAAGTAAGTGTAGGTACTTTGTGTTTCTAGGAATTTATCCATTTCATCTAAGTTATCTAATTTGTTTGTGTACAGTTATTCATAGTACCCTCTTATAATCCTTTTTATTTCTGTAGGGTCAGTAGTAATGTCCCTCTTTTCTTCCTTATTTTTATAACTTTCATCCTCTCTTTTTTCCCTCTTTGTCAGTCAGCTAAAGGTTTGTCAATTTTATTGATCTTTTCAAAGAACCAACTTTTGGTTTCATTGATTCTGTCTTTTCTTTTTTTCTTCTTCTCTATTTCATTCATCTTTGCTCTAAATCTTTGCTATTTCTTTTCTTCTGCTGGTTTTGAGTTTAGTTTGCTCTTCTTTTCCTAGATCCTCCAATTGTGAGGTTAGGTTTCCGATTTGAGATTTTTATTCTTTTTAATGTAAACATTTAGAACTATAAATTTCCCTCTTAGCAATGCCTTTGCTGCATCCCCTAAGTTTTGGTATACTGTATTTTCATTTTCATTTGCCTCAAGATATTTCCTAATTTCCCTTGTGATTTCTTCTTTGACCCATTGGTTTTTTGAGTGCACTGTTTAATTTCTACATATTTGTGAATTTTCCAGTTCTCCCTCTGATATTGATTTCTCGCTTCATTCCATTATGGTTGGAGAGTATATATTGTATGATATTGATATTTTTGAATTTATTGCAACTTGGTTTATGACCCAATAAATGGCCTATCCTGTACACTAGATAAGAATGTATATTCTGCTGGTGTTGGGTAAAGTGTTCTATATATATCTGTTAAGTCTAGTTGGTTTATAGAATACATATCTTATATTTCCTTGTTGATCTTCTGTCTATATGTTCTGTCTTTCTGGGACAGGGCCAGGGACCCACAGTGGCAGCCCAGGCTGGCTCCACACTAGCTGGGAAGCAGTTGGGGATGGCCCAGCAAGGGTGCCAGGAGCTTTTACCATTTTTAAAGCTGCAATTTCTTGATTGCCAAGTTATTGCAACCTTTGAATTACTTTCTTTTGAAGATTATGGCTCTGCCTGTTTTTGCTAGTGGTTTAAAGATTCTATGGGGAAACAGCACCCTAGAGGATCTTACGACATCATCTTGGTTGATCAGAAGCCCCTCAGTTATTTTGTTAAATAAAAGTGCATGTTATGTTCCATGCCTCAGCTGTGGTAGGTGATGATAATGCAGAATGAGGGGGTAGTTGTGGGTGAAGCAGACAGTTAAATAAGTAATTAGAAATGAAATTGTTGCTATGAAGAGAGACACAGAGGACAGTGGGAGTATCTGACAGGGAACCTATAGTTTGAGGCTTCTCTGAGGAATTACATTGAGATACGAAGAGTGAGGAGGATTAAACTAGGCAAAAGGATGGTTGGGGGGGTGTGGTCATTGGCTGGGATAGATGGTGTCCTAGGCAGATGGAACAGCACATACAAAAACCTGTGGCTGAAAAGAACATGTATGTCTTCAAGGAATTGCAAAAAAGTAATTGTGGTTGGAATTTAAAGACCAGGAGGGACTGATGTGAGAGGAAGCAGAAGAGGGAGGAAAGGGACCAAGTCCTGTAGGACCTGGTAGGCTTTGTTAGGGGTATGGACTTTATCCTAATCTCAATAAGAACTCATGGAAGGACTTTAAACAGAAAAGTGATTTAATTACATTTGAATATGTACGTGTTGTTGACTTACCTGATCATGCTGACTACTTGTGGAGAACAGAGTGGGATGAGAAACAACAAAGGAAACAGAAGACTAATTAGGAGGATATTACAATAGTCCGGGTAGGAAATAACAGCAGTTTGAACTAGGGTGTGGTGGAGGAGAGAATTGATTCCAGAGATATTTATGAGGTAGACCTATTGATTGAATGTTTTGGAATGCTTTTAGTTGCAAGTAGAGGGAATTTATCAGCTTATGTAACAGCGACATGTTTCAGACATATCTCCATGAAGTATCTAGGGAGCAGGTTTCTTTTTGAGTCTATTTTACCTTTTGCTATATGTGCTTTATCACAAGGAGACTTCTGTCATGCTCCCAAGGTGGTTGACAGCATCTCCAAGATTGCATGCTTCTTCTTTTAAGCGCTGTTTGAAAGAGACACTATCTTTGTTTCAGCATTTCCAGCAAAGGTCTCAAGTCTTACTCTGATTAGACCGGCTTAAATCTCATGACCATTCCTGAATGCATCATTGTGTCCAAGAATATGGGATGCTCTGATTGACTTAGCTTAGCAATGAGCTCTGCTTCTAGAGCTGTGGGGAAAGCTTTCTTAAAACTGTGTGGTTCCCTAAGTGGAAACAGATACCTTTGAGAAGGGAGGAGGAATCCATGCTAGGAAGGCAGCCAATAAAGATCTTCTCTGTTAATGGATTGGTTGTCAGGGTTTAGGGAGAAGAAGGTCAAGGATGACACTCTTCTGGTGGTAATCACTAATTGAAGTGAAGAACATGGGAAGATAAGTGCTGTGTTTACAGGGCCTGAGAGGCAACCTAGTGGAGGTGTAAGACAGGTAGTTGGATGTACCAATCTGAAGCTCAGAACAGAGGTCATGACTGAAGACAGAGATTTACGTATGTGTCATTGACTTACCTGATCCCAAAACCTGTGCTCTTAATTAGAAGGCAAATTTTATATTGTTCTTAAAGATTGACCAGCACAAAGATATGATTGCCGTCATGACGCTATGAAGAAATTCCAAGGTTATAGTCTCATATGGACTGAAGTCTGGTCAACTGTCACAATAGCTCTCAGTGTTAAGGAACATTTACTTATGCAATGGCTATGAATATCCCACTTTTAATATATATTCATTTAATGCTCACAAATATTACCTTCCCCATTTTATAGATGAGAAAACTGAAACATAGAAAGGTAACATGTAAGGTCACAGAACTAATAAGAGTAGCACTGGGATTTGAACCAGAGTGGTCTGACTCCAAAGTCTGCATTCTTAATACCTGTACATACTATTCTGCTCTCAGCTATTAGAAATAGAAGGGGAATGGATAAGACAGTTGCTCAGTTAACAGCTGCCTTTAAACACAAAGCCAAATACTCACTCTGGTTAATTCTTAGTTCCTACTGAGATGCTGGTCTTTCAGGTCTGAATTGCCTTTGAGTGGGCACAGCCCTAGAGGTGAACGTTCCTGTTTCAGTGATCATCCCGGACCCCAGCATGGCAAGCTTGGGAAAGGAGACTTCATAATCAGAGACATGAAACAGCTGAGCAAACCAGATGGTACAGGTGACCATGAATGAGTTTTATGATGGTGGGTTCTGAGCCTCTGGAACCTTCTCTTGCTCCATTCTTGCTAAATCCTCATCCTTCCTCAACCACTTTTGATAGCATGACAGAGCTGGGAAAGGCTTAAGTGCAGGTGTATGGTTCTCTGACTTTTTCCTTAAGCAAAATAGAAATGATAGTTCTTTCCTATCATTTTGTATTATCTATGTCTCTTCCTTCCCACCATTAGTATGGATAATTAAGAGCTAAGGATAAATCCTTTTTCTGTTAAAATACCTTTTTTCCACTGAGGCTTAATATCCATAGCTTTCCCCTCCTCAATAAATGATTTAAACATACAGGGAAAAAAGAAAACCACACAGTGTATTAAATAAACAAACCTCTGAAATACACACATTATTTAGAGAGATTTTTTTTTTAAATTCAGACATTGATCATAATGGTCAAAATAATCCTTGGCAGTTTCTCTAAGCTTTCTCATTATCATTCAATATGTTCAACAGAATTGTTAAATTTAAAATAATATGGTGCACCTGGTTGAGATGACGGAGAGCGATTTGGCTTCCTGTCTCTTCGTTAAGGATGAATTCAGCCCAAGGGTGTACTGTGAACTTGGCAAATAGCATTATAATAGAGAATATTGCCTACTGGGTAGCGGGAATTGATGATTAAATTTAAGTGTGTCCTGTCCACATAAAACAAATAATGCTTTTTTTTTTTTTAACTTTTAGTGTGAACATTCATCACTGGTGCTGAAGATGCACAGTTGCTAATTATTGTGTTTTTAAGTTGTAATATACTGTAAATTTTGTATAATACTACTGTGACCTTATACAGAATAGAAAAGATGACAGGAGGCCTATGATTATTATATGGAGAAGAAATGCCTATAATTATCTACTATTTTTAGGACCAGCATGCATGGCCTCTTAATTTACATAAGCTTTAGACATTCACACATTTTCTGTCTTTGCTTGTGGATGATAAATTTTGCTCAAATGAAATCGGAAGGCATACTGCTAGATGAGGAGTTAGCCAACTGGGAGCTTGATTACAATGAACAACGCAAGCCTTGGTGCCAGCTAAAAAAAGGAGCATTTATTTGGATAGGATTTGTTTAAGGCAAGATTCAAAACATTACAAAAAAAAATCTACAATACCATATTACTATATTGGGGCCTGATAATGTGTGATTATTTTTTAGAGAATTGGTTAAATTGTCTTGTGGAAAAGTATTAACCTAACAAAGAAAAAACCTCTAGGATATTTATCACATGGAGGGTGATTATGACAGCATGTTCTTATTAGAGATGAATATTTTGTGCTCATTAAGGTTACCCCCTTGAGTGCTCAAGGATGCAAAGTGTGTTGCAGGGGAGGTACAGTTCCATTGTCCTGTGAGTACTTGCTGTTGGCTGGGAGGTTTCATCCCAAATTAAAGGGCCTCTATAAAGGACCCAGTCCTGCAGGACCTGCCTCAGAGCCACTGAGGAAATGAAAGAGACTGGGAGGTTTTCAAGCCAAACACTCCAGTGATAGATCTCAAGAACTGAGTGTTATCAAGAACCCCCCGGTCTCCTACTGTGGAAGGTGAGAAAGGTATGGATGGCCTTGTTCCCTGAGAAGTCTACAGGTGAGCTTCACTTGAAGAAAATTCAATATACAAGATTTTAAACTCAAACTACAGGCCAACTCAAGCTCAAGCTCCCTGCTTAATAAACGGATCTTTAACCTTAAAAATAATTAAAAGTGACTTCCCAAAAAGTAGCAAGTTTTTCTGGACCACATAATATGACTTTTTTTGTTTACTTTATTTATTTTTTGGAAAATGACTATTACTTTCATTGGTTTGCTGGAAACTACAAGCATATAATTGCAATTGAAAAGGTTGCACACAACTGTTAAAAAATATCCTAAGGAAGATACAGCTTCCCCATCATTGCCTCCTTGCACCTCCCCCACCAGTATGGCAGAAAAACAAGCTAAACTTTTGGATTGGTTGGTTGGGGTTCTCCCCATACCCCTCCCCATCCAGCCAGTTTTTTAGCGAGACTACTTCTATAGCAAGAGATTGTCCCTCATCAACTATTGGTTATCTAGGGTATTACTAGTAGTAATTGCTGGTCCTTTTTGATAAGATACCTTGTATTTTTGTAGATTATAGAAATCTTCAGGGGTTTTCAGTGGGATGCTGGAGTCTAGAGATCAGTTTAGTGAATAGGCTCCTTTCACACACTGAGACATGTGTGTAGTTGTTTTCCTTGGGGGATAAATCCCAACCCTCTTCAAACTTTGTCATCATTTGTCCCTTTCAAATGGCAATGATTACTTTTCTGCTTTTATAACTGTCTTATCCCCTCTGTTAAATGTAAGCAACTTGAGGGCAAGGTTGATGTCTGATTCTTATTATTCTTTTAATCCTTCATACCCAACACAGTGCTTGACAGAGTAAGAGTTCAATAAATATATGTCGATGGAAAGAATGAATAAATGAATGATGAAGCCTTGGGAAAAGTGTTGTTAGTACTGTGTTGCTGGGGTGATAATTGGCAGTATGGTCTGCTAGAAAGTACTGGGACTCAGTTAGATCTGGGTTTGAATGAGAAGTCGTCTATTTTTTTTTTTTGTCTTTGGGCAAATTGCTCCCAGTTTCTGGTCTAAAAGTAACACCTGCCCTACCGCTCTCACAAGGCTATTGTCAGAATCAGTGATCCAGTAGGGAGCTTGGCTGCTAAACCTAGATCAGTGGCGGGTACCCACTGTTTATCTGCTCTGAGCCTCAGTTAACTTATCTGTAAAACGAGAATAACAATACCTGCCTCTCAGAGTGATGGTAAGAGTTACTGTATGTTACCTAAACCTTCAATAAAAGGTTGGTGTTATTTTCATGTGAAAGTGATTTGGTAAGCTAGAAATGCCATGTAAATTTATTATTATTATAAGCAGTATTTTTTCATGACCTGTATATTCTGTCTTTCAAGTTGTCTTCTGCTTCAAAGTGCTTTACAAGTGATTAAAAAGATGAAAACTGTTGGTTTAGTGCTCACCAACTGAGGATCCTCGTCACTGTCAGGAAGCCAGTCTGGCTTGACTTGCTTTCTCTGGCCCTGGCACTAGCTGAAGTGCTGGCTAGACCAAAGACCCTGGATGAAAGATGTCCTGGCAGTGGGAACATTAACACTCACTCTTGAGCCAGGAGGTAGGTGTTAATGTCTCTAGCTGGATTCCTAGCAGTGGAGCTATTTAACGCCTTCCTAGGATACAGGAACCAGACACCCTCTCTTTAAACCTAAATTGGCAGATGAAAAGGAGAGTGTTTCCAGTTGAGCAGCTGAAAAAGTGTAGAAAGCTCTGTGCCACAAAGACAGAAGCTACTGTCAGAGGACAAACCCCAAATTGAAAAGTGGTCTTCTTAATTGGGTTGCCTGAAGAGCAACTCTGGTGACACTTTCTCCACTAAATCCCACCCACTATGGGCCAGTGGGGATGTTGGGAAAGTAGGGGCTCTTGGACAGGGTAAAGGTGTGCAAGTTTCAGGACAGGTTCTAAATCCCTGTCTGGATGCAGTCTGAAATACAGTAGTGCAACCAGTGTGGTTGCCTGAGTGATTCTGTTCACAGGAGGACCAAGAGTTCCTTCTGGGGGGGGGGGGGGAGTTGGGGGGCAGGGGGCGGCGAGGTTTACGTGTGGGTAACCCAGAGGACCCAGTCCCTCAGGAGAAAGAACAGGCAATAAAGAGCTTTAGCCAAGTAAGTTGCACCTTGAAGCTGAGCCCAACCAACTTGGGGTAAATTTGGAGGATATCATGTATTATTTAGCAATCAAGTGCATGTTGAAAGTCAGCCACTCCATGATTTAACAAAACTCCTCTTTTGTCAGGGCTTGACTTAGAGCAGTGCTGTTTTGACTTAGCATGAGCTTGAAATGTGCTTGTGCTTGTTTCCTTTCCAAAGCGGAGGCCCATTTACACAACAAGCAAAAAGACAAGGTAAACAACTTCTGTTTAGACTTTCCAAGGCCTGTTTCTCTGGATGACATCTCAAGAACTCTATGATACCACCTTACCCGGGAGTTAACTCAAACACGGGGGATCCTTTCAACATCCAAAAAGGGTCACTTCTTTGAAATGTGACGACTCCCTAGAACGACTTTCTCATTTAAATTACATGGATATCAGAGGAGCCCAGGCCAGGAGGTGAGGCAGAGCAAACTTGCACTCTTTGACTACAAAAACAAATGCCTGTTTTTGATGAGCCTGCACTGGCTGCCTTTGTAGGCTTAGAATGATGTTTTCTCTCCCTTTTTTGCCTACGAGGAATGTTGTAAGTAGGCATAAACAAATGCCTTCATTATTTATCCTAGTCTTGTTGCACTAAATCATTCTACATGGGAAATATGCTGTTTTGTTTGGCTGGCAATTGCTTAAACTAATGGGCTATGAGAGTCTTTCTTGGGGTTGCATCTTGGGATTATTCTAGTACAAAGGAACACCCATTAGACTAAAAATTCTTACAAAAACTGTAGCCATGAAACTGAGTAAAAGCCCCTCCATTGCCCTGACTTCTGGCACCTTGTAGCCAGGTTCCATTGAGGTTGTGAAGGGCAATTACTTCTCCCTGGGGACTGTGGTTAAGGGTGTCACAGAACCCTAGATGAATGTCTGTCTTGGAAACCAGGCTAGTGGGGAGTCTTCACTCTATGTTTTCTTTGGAGTGACCATCCCTAATATAGAAGAAATGATAAACAATAGCAGGCTTTCCAAACGAAAACTCTGGTAGGGTTTTGTGCCTTGCTGAGCAGTCATTGAGCATTCTGTCTCCTCATCCCTTTCATGAAACTCCCAGAGACTAGGCTAGAGATCCAGGTGGGATGGACATCTGGCATCTCATCTGTCCTTAAGGCTTAGCCTTGACAGAGTGGCTCTGCACCTTGAAATCTTGCTTTCTCAATGTCTGTTCTATCCAAAGCTAGAAACTCTGCTCTAGCCAGAGAACCCTATTGAAAGTCCCCCAAATAATCTTTGTCCTTTCTCACCATCTTCCCAGCTCATAGAGTCCTCTCTCCTTCTCTCAACTACTGAATCCTATACATTTTTCACAATTCAGCATCAATTCTACCTCCTCTGGAAGAACTTCCTAGTTCTGTCTGTCTAGAAATGTTTTCTCCAGCCTCTGAACTCCCCTGCATTTGCACCAATCATCTGGCTCTTAGCATTGGCTACCCAGTGGTGTCAGATAGAGCACATGGTTTTATATGTGTGTATTAATCTCTAGTGCGCAAATTCTTTCAAGGCAAGAACCTTGCCTTATGATTCATGGCATCTTCCTTTGACTTGCTTTGATTTAATTCAAGGAGTATATCAAAGTATCAAAACCTGGATTAAAATTTCATAGGTAAGTGACCACAAGGCTTCCATGCTGGAAGATGTGTCCTGCATCACTCAATGTCACAGTCATTGCAGGCTTCAGAGCCACCTCCTTATCTTCAAGATGCTGGACCCCTAGGAGTTATTATTTCTGCCTTGATGGTGAAGATCTCAGGCTCTTCAGTATTTGCCTAGGGGTAATAACCTTAGTCTAGAAAACCTTATGTGACTTATTACCAAAGGGGCGGTCCTCTCTAAACTCAACCTGAGGAGAGTGAAGATGAGACCATTTCTAAGACTAATGATCAGAGAGCCTTTTCCTGGGGTGGCAAGCTCTCAGTTCTGGCCTCTCTCTTGTTCCTCAGAGCTCTAGTAAAATGATTCTCAACTGGGAGAGTGTCCAAATTTGATGGTGGGTGTGGGAGAGGGCATTGCAAGAGCTCCCCAGTTGATTCTATGGTCCCCTTCCCCACTCAGCCCCAACCACAGCCACACTGAGAACCTCTGTCTGAGTCGTTAAACCTATAAGATAAGGGAGAAATCTCAACTAGGTATATTCTATTGGGGAAATCAGATTTTTTTTGAACGTATCTTAATTATACAAATATTTCAGGTGAAAGGTACTTTGTCCTCCCCCCAAATTATTTGAACCATGAGCTCTATCTGATCATTTTGTTTTAATAGTTCCAATTTTACAGTGTTCAGATCTACCCTGTTCTATACACCATGTTTCTTTGTCCCTCCTTGTGAGTCCAAATAATCATATAGGATTTTGTATTTATATTGTGCACACAGATAGATACATGAATAACACATTAATTGAATTATTCTGAAAACAAAAATATTTTGCCGGGCTATAGAAACATGTACTAAATATCTAAATCTACAAACTGCTGACAAACAGCACCTTTCCTAACAAAAGAGAGCAGTTTAATAACAGTGTTAGAAAGCTGGCAATATGTTTGTTAAACTCTTTAATTAGGGAAGGGCTTTCTCAGAGGCCTCTGAAGGCAAAAGGTGTAAATGGAGAAACTGTCCCAGCCTGCATGCTCTGTGGTGGCTGTGTTCCGAGCACAGATGGGCTGGTGAGGAAACTGTGAATGGACAAATGATAACAGACTACTCTGTAATTCCAACATCAGCTCATTAGCAACCTGTCAGAGATTTTACTATGTATACTGGTGAAAATGCAGAACTCACATGAATGCTACACAATCGTGCACGTGTCTAACTGAAAAGGCCATTATAAATGGATTGTCATAATGGGCATTAATAAAATGATAATGTCACAGGAAGCACAGGCATTTGATGCTTTGTGGTCTTGTTGGTAAACGACGATTTTGTGTGCTTTTAGATCATCACAGGAAGCTGAGATAACAATGGTTTCATGATGGAAATCATTAATGCATAAACAGCCAAGTGAAAACATGAAGAACCTGAAACCATACCAGTTTCCAAAGAATTAACAATGACATTTCTCTTTTCTTAAAAAGACTCTGTGTCAGCAACTTTAAACTCTCTTGGATCGCAAACCTGGTCTACCAATGATTTTTAACTTGCTAATGGGTGGTTCAAATAGTCGCCATTGAAAATGGTTTTATTGAGGTTGGGTGTACATAGCTGGTTAAAGTTGATGAATAATCAAAGTTTGATCTCTGAAGGGAGAAAGAGAATGAACATTTATGGAGCACCTATTATATGCCAAATACTTTATATTCGTAATCTTATTTAATTTTCACAAAAACCCAATGAAATATTTCCCCCATTTTACAGGTGTAAAAGTAACTGAGCTCCAGAAAAATTACATGACTTCATGAAGTGGTAAGTGGAGAAGAGTCCATTTGAACTCAGTGCTTTATGACTCCAAAGCTAATCATTTTACCATTGTATTATACTGCCATTCAAGCTGTCTATCATGCACACTGGGGCACAGTCCTTTAGGATACTTATTACCTTCCCGTGGACAGGCATGAGGGCCCCAGAAACTCAGCTGGGCTCAACTTAGATGAAGCCATCCAATTTTTATGGGCACAAATGAACCTGACTTATTTAAATTATATACTTTAAAATTTTCTTTTTGTGGAGTATGTCTGTACTTCAGTTTTGAGAAATGTCTGAATGTGACACAAAGCTAAAAAACAGACCAAATCAATTAAAACTTTTAGACATTAGGATGGTAGTTACCCTTGGATAATACAGTGATGCAGTGGGGCACCAGGGTACTTCTGAGATTGAAGCATTGTTCCATTTCTGGTCCAGATGCTGCTTATGAATGTGTTCACTTTGTAAAAATTTATTGAGTTTGTAGACTTATAATATGAGCATTTTCTTATATGTATATCATACTTCAATAATATACATGCCCCAAAATGGAAGTAAAATTTGTTTTCCTTATATGATTCAAATTGGATGCTTACTTGATCAGTTTCCATGTCATGTGGCCTTGGGCAAATTTCTTCCTTATCTGAAGCTTATAGTTGGGATTCTTGGATTTCTACTTCTTCTTCTGGAGTTTGGAGATTCTATAAGCAAGAGAATATGTGTCTGCCTTTGTGTGCATGGGTGAGTGTGTATTTGCTCACTCAAGCACACTTACAGCGCAATGATGAAGAAACACCTGTACTCTTTCTTACTATGGTGTCTCAAACCCCTGGAACACCAGAGGTGGAAACAGAATGTCAGTCAAATGCAAATTTTATATAAGTAGAGCTTGGAGATGGAACTGCCTTATTTGGTGACCCCTTGTTGGCAGTAATCTCCTTGTGGAAATGGCAGTGGTAGGCACCGCTCCCAACTCAGGAACCAACTTTTCCAGCCAAAGTATTGAATCCACTTTCACCTTTCATGTTCTCTCCATCCTTCCTCAACTGTCTTCATCACCAGGTTCCCATAGAAGAGCCAAAGGGTGGCTTGAGGAGGATTTATGCATCCCACAGATATCTGAAGGGCTGATTCTGGTGGCTCTTGAATAACAGAGTCACCCTGTTCATCCATGACTCAAACATACTTCCTACCTCAGAGAATATAACTGCAAATGAGGTAGATTGTTGGAATGCTGGACTGTATACGTTTGCCAAAATGATAATTTCATGTGTGGAACTATCCTAAGAAAGTCATCAGAGAAATTTGCAAAGATGTGTATTTTTCACAGTATGGTTTGAGGACTACCAGTATCAATATCACATAGAGTGCTTGTTAAAAGGCAGTAACCTGTGCCTTATGCCTTTCTTATTGAAGCAGGATCTCTAGGTTTGGGACCCATGAATACATATTTTTAAAATATCCCATATGGTTATTAGTCATATTGAAATCTGAGAGTCATTGATCTACAGGGATATTCTTTTTTTTTTTCTTTAAATTCAGTTTTGTTGAAATATATTCATGTACCATACAATCATCCATGGTATACAATCAACTGTTCACAATATGATCATATAGTTATGCATTCATCACCACAATCTATTTCTGAACATTTTCCTTACATCAGAAAGAATCAGAATAAGAATAAAAAATAAAAGTAAAAAAAGAACACCCGAACCATACCCCCCATCCCACCCTATTTGTCATTTAGTTTTTATCCCCATTTTTCTACTCATCCATCCATATACTAGATAAAGGGAGTGTGATCCACAAGGTTTTCACAATCACACTGTCACCCCTTGTAATCTACATTTTTATATAATCATCTTCAGGAGTCCAGACTACTGGGCTGGAGTTTGGTAGTTTCAGGTATTTACTTCTAGCTATTCCAATACATTAAAACCTAAGAGGTGTTATCTATATAGTGCATAAGAATGTCCACCAGAGTGACCTCTCGACTCCATTTGAAATCTCTCAGCCACTGAAACTATTTCGTCTCATTTTGCATCCCCCTTTTGGTCAAGAAGATATTCTCAATCCCACGATGCCGGGTCCAGATTCATCCCCGGGAGTCATATCCTGCGTTTCCAGGGAGATTTACACCCCTGGGAGTCAGGTCCCACGTAGAGGGGAGGGCAGCGAGTTCACCTGCCGAGGTAGCTCAGTTGGAGAGAGAGAGGGCCACATCTGAGCAACAAAGAGGTACTCAGGGGGAGACTCTTAGGCACAATTATATGCAAGTTTAGCCTCTCCTTTGCAGTAACGAACTTCATAAGGGCAAGTCTACAGGGATGTTCTTGCAATGTTCTTTTTAACTTTTTAAAAATTCAGTTTAATTGAGATATATTCATGAGCCATACAGTCATCCACAGTGTACAATCATGCATTCACAGTACCATCATGTAGTTGTGCATTCATCACCACAATCAATTTTTGAACATTTTCAATACTCAAAAAAAAATAATAAAAATAAAAGTAAAAAGGAACACCCCAAATATCCCATACGCCCCCATTATTCATTTAATTTTTTCCCCATTTTTCTACTCATCTGTCCATACACTGAATAAAGGGAGTGTGAGCCACAAAGTTTTCAAAATCACACAGTCACACCGAGTAAGTTATATAGTTATACAATTGTCTTCAAGAATTGAGGCTAATTGCAATTTTTTTTTAAAGAGGAACAAAAGGGGGGAAGTTTAACTGTACATCCAAAGGGGATTAGCTACCATAATGGTGACACGATAATATAATACACTGTTCTCCAGCTTTAAATATGTGACGTGGTCCATATTTACTGATGTGAAAAAATATTCACAATATGTTGCCGAACGACAAAAAGCAGGTGATACCACAGGGTGTATTATCTAAAATTTTTGTTTCTAAAATATGCATGTGAGTGTCACCAAAATACCAACAGTGCTTGTCTCTGGATGATATCCTTATTTTAATTACTTTTCCCTGCATTTTCTGATATTTTTCTGCAATAAACATGCATTACTTTTATATTCCAATAATTTAATAAAGCAATTCCAAAAAACAAGAAACAGGAAAATATTTGACATTTGATTTCCTGGACAGGCACTTGAAATGTACCAGTCCCGTCAAATTTGTGGATAGTTAATTCAGAAGATAGCAATGATTCTCTGATGCTCATAAGATGTGGAATATCTAGAAGACATCTATCTGTTAGTCCATCAGATTAGCCAATATTGCCACTGGGGTAGAATCTTTTGAACACAACATTGGCTTTATGGCTGATGTTTTATATCAGAAAGATTTTTACTCCCTAGAACTTGTGCCATTTGGGGGAAATAGGAGTGGCAAGGAGGGCTGACAAGTGCATTCTCTGATTTGGGGGAGTGAATCTGGTGCTTAAAAAATTAGTGTCAGCAATGGAAAAGAATAGAGAAGAAAGACAAAGGGTCATCAAATTATAGTTGTATCATGTTTTTTATGCTTTTCTTTTAAACCTCTTGCAACTAAAAGTGTTTTTATTTTTCCGTCTTCTTCAGCTTATAATGAAAGAGATGGAAAATACTGGGATTCTGCCTCTCAGACCACAATCTTGAAAGTGCGTTTTTCTTAATCCAATTCCATTATAAATGTTGTCAGGATGTACCATAATTGGTTGTGGTAAATGACACTGGAACCACATTGCTACTCACTTTGGAAATGATATGAGCTCAGTGTGCTACTAATCAAATGTATTTTTACATTAAAACTATTATAGGCAGAATGCCTCTATGGGATTCTTTTCTACTAATAGTTTTCCATGGTTTGTGCTGAAAGGGTTCTGTCAATCAAGTCTGAAAATCAGCTTATCGCCCTGACTTGGGTTAATAAAATGCAGCTGCCAGGATCTCAGCTCAGAGACCACATTCCCTGGTTCCAACATTATCAAGCCCTACTAAAAATGCCTCATTATAACTGATACTCACTGATAATACACCTTTTTTTTTTTTAAATGCAAAGTGCCTCCAGAAAGAATATTTGCCTTACACAAAGCCTGCCAGAAGAGAGAGTCCTTATCAAAGGTGGATAGCTAAGAGGAGGTAGGATAGGCTAAATGTATTTTTACAAGTACCCTGGAGACAGACTTGGTGCAGATTCTGACTTTCTTGGGTGGTTTGGAGTCAGGATAAGGCACCAAAAATCAATACAGAAATAGGGATTCACCCAGATTATATGGTTGTGAAATGGGCTCTGATAGCACTGTCACCAATTAACGTGAAGATGAGAATTTCAATTGAAAAGACTTATTTTACCAAGGAAAACAAGATGTCACAATGCAGAAAGCCTGTGACAACTGACTTGCCAGCGAGAAGAGAAAAAAGCCTCTTGAATAACTGAGTCACTGCCTGGCGGTGTAGTCTCCTTATCACCGTCTCTCTGTTTTTCTAGTTCTGTAGCCCATTGATTCTGATTCTCCTCCAATAGAAATATTTTTCTTCTGATTTCATGGACAAAGGCATTCACATAAAAACAAGCCATGCTGAAAGGACATTAGGGAGGTCAAAGTGCTGGAGGGAAGTGTGGTGGCTTTCAAACTAATTCCACTTTATAGAAAGTTTCTGTGGACTGACACTGAGGAAAGGAAAAAATGGAATAGACAGAGCTGAGGGTAGGGGGACGGGAATCCTCAACCAGCGAATTCTTAGCATGGTGGAATATCATTAAGGTGTGCAATGAAGCAGGAAACTGAGGAAGGAACTTTATTAATTATACTTCAGTGTTGTTTATTTGCATCTCCATTCAGAGGCAACTAGGGTGATTTCACAAGAAAGGAAAAGAAAACAGTTTTTCATAGGTAGTACAGCTGTTGTTAGGAAAGTTTTCACTGGACATTCTGGGAATAGCCTTCTTAGCTATTTGGTCTTAGCTTCCTAGCTTAGACCAAAATGGCTCATGTGATATTAATAAGAGGGGACACTCGACTCCATTCCATGGTCAAGTGGAATAGAAAAAGCACATGCAAATTTGTCATTTGTTTTATAATGTTGGCCTATGTTTCCTCCAGATGTGTTTCTGTTCAGATTGTACATTCTAGCACATATTCTCCTGTGCAGGTGAAGAGGGAAGTCTCCTGTACTGTCTAATGAGATTATGACTGATGTTTATTGAGGACTTGTTATGTGCTAGGCCCTGTACTGAGCCCTTTATGAACATTATTTCCACCTAATCCCCACACAACCCTGCCAAACTGGTAATATCCATTTTATTCCCAATTTACAGCTGGGGAAATTTCAAGAGGAAGGTAGAGTAACTTGCTGAAAGTCATCCAGATGATAAGCAGGATGCAGATGACCTGGTCCCCTACAAAGCTCTGCTCCTCCACTGCTACACTTTATATATTCTGAATTAATAATGCTCCACCCTTGAGCTCCTCCCAAAATGAGTTCTTAGTATCCTGTAATTGGTAGATCCTACAACTGGCTTTTCTAGGAGAGGGAGCTCCGTCCTATCACTGGTATAAACCGTAGGATCCTCTTGAAGTCTATCCTTATCCCTGGATCCAGACCCACTTTGTGCCTCTGCTTTACCCAAGCAGCCATGAGAAATTGTTTCCACTGAAGAGGAGGCATCCTTCTAAGGGAAGAGTACTAGTTTCAAGGTCAAAGAGATCTGGCTTTCAATCTTGGCTTTCATACTTGCTAGCTGTGTGACCTAGGCCAGACAGCCTAGGCCTCTCTGAACTTCAACTGCCCAGCACTGTATTTAACATGGAAAGAGCTAAAAAGTTATTAGAGACATATGAGCTCTTGATTGTGCTCAGACTTTATGCTGACTCTAGGGAAAAGTGACTCTAGGGAAAACACATACAATGAGTGTGTTTAGGAGAAAGTGATAGCAGAGTTGGTAACAAGTAGGCAATAGTGACTCCACCCACCTCTCCCAAATGGACATCACCAATTGATCATAGCACCATTTTGTGATGAGCCTGGAATCAGTATCAGAATTCTTCTCAAGGGTTCCAAGAAGTTCACTGGAGGTGGCACTTAGGGTAAAATCTGTTTATTATCCCAAGCATAGATATATAAAAATGTAACTGTACGTGGAGAGGAGTGAAATGAGAAGGTAAAGGATCTAAAGAAGAAAGAAAGGAGTGAAACACAAATTTAAACATTGCTTCTTCTCATTTTGTTTTTTAACAATTTTAAAAATAATCCCTTTCACATTAATAAAAAGTAGGTTTCATTGTAGGAGTAACAGCGTCAGTTGGAAATTAACTTTCATGACTATTTAACATACATTATCACTTAAAAGCCTTAAAACACTAGGTGAGGTAGGATATGTAGTCCCTTGATACAGCTGAGGACATTGAGCCTCAGAAAAGTTGAGCAATTTATCCAATATTACACAGCTATTGAGTGGGATTTAGAAACTGTACCATATAAGTATACTTCCATAAGCTTTCCTATTTCCACAACACCATCCTAGGACCATGTGTTTTACTTTCTTGGGCTGCTTAAGCAAATACCATGCAGTGGGTTGGCTTAACCAATGAGAATTTATTAGCTCACAGTTTTGAGGCTGGGAAAAAGTCCAAATGAAGGAGTCATCAAGGTGATGCTTTCTTCCCAAAGACTGGTGTTCCAGGACTGGCTGATGGTGCTCCTTTGTCCTGGCTCCTCTGTCACATTACAATGCACATGGTGGCCTCTTCTGGCCTCTCTCTTCTCTTTGCTGGTACCACTGACCTTCAGCTTCTTGTTTCCTGTGGCTTTTCTCTCCCTTTGTTTGAATTTCATTCTGCATATAAAGAACTCTAGTATAGGATTAAGACCACTCCTGATTGAGCTGGCAATACACCTTAACTGAAGTAACCTCATCCAAAGGTCCTGCTTACAAAGGAATGGATTACATTTAAGAACATGTTTTTCTAGGGTCCATACAGCTCCAAATCACCATACCATGCAACACTGAGTTCTAGTCCTGTTGCAGTTACTTTGAGGCTCCCAGCAGCTGGGTCCACTGATCTCTCTACCTGCTATGCTTCATAGAGCAATATGGGAATAAGACAGGGGTCCTACTTTCCTGCAAAGCAGGAAAATTAATACTAGAAAAAAGACAATGCAAATCTAGGCAAGTCCACTTAAAATGGGTTTCCCTGTTGTTTGCTAATGCTTCCGGAATGCAAAACACCAGAAATGGATTGGCTTTTATAAAAGGGGGTTTATTTGGTTACATAGTTACAGTCTTCAGGCCATAAAGTGTCCAAGGTAACACATTAACAATTAGGTACCTTTACTGGGATGGCCAATGGTGTCCAGAAAACCTCTGTTAGCTGGGAAGGCACATGTCCGGCGTCTGCTCCAAGTTCTGATTTCAAAATGGCTTTCTCCCAGGACGTTCCTCTCTAGGCTTCAGCTCCTCAAAAATGTCACTCTTAGTTGCTCTTGGGGCACTTGTCCTCTTGGCTTCTCTGGAGCAAAAGTCTGCTTTCAAAGGCCATCTCCAAAATGTCTCTGTAAGCTGAAGTTCCTCTCTCAGTTCCAGTGTGTTCTTCAAAGTGTCCCTTTTGGCTGTAGCTCCTCTTTAAAATGTCACTCACAGCTGCACTGAGTTCCTTCTGTTTGTCATCTCATTTATATGGCTCCAATGATTTAATTTAGACCCACCCTGAATGGGTGAGGTAACACCTCCATGGAAATTATCCAATCAGAGTCATCACCCACAGTTGGGTGGGGCACATATCCATGGAAACAGTCAAAGAATTACAATCTAATCAACACTGATAAGTCTGCCCACACAAGATTGCATCAAAGATAATGGCTTTTTGGGGGACATAATACATTCGAACCAGCACATTCCACCCCCTGGACCCCAAAATGACATGATCTTTCCATATACAGAATACATTCATCCCACCACAATATCACAAAAACTTAAATCATTTCAGTAACAATAGTTAAGTACAAGATCCCATTAAATCAGTTACAGTTGTGGTCTGTCCAAAAGCAAAATTCCCCTCTGACTGTGGACCTGTAAACTTAGAACAAGTTATGTGTTTCTAATATTCAAAGGAGGGACATTCATAGGATAAACATTCCCATTGCCATAAGGAGAAACTGAAAGGAAAACAGGGTTCACCAGACCAAAACAGTTCCTAAAACCTGCAGGACAAATTCCATGAGATTTCAAAGTCTGAGAGTCATTTACAGAATGATGTGGCATCCTTGGGGCTTGAGAGAGCAGGAGTCTAACCCTTCCTAAGGGCCTTTTTGGCTGCCCTTTCCTCTCCAAAAGCTAGGGTGAGTTCTCTAACATGTCCACACATTGGGGAGACCACCTTCTTGGCCCCACCCTCCTCAAACATCAGGGCAGCACCCAGATTCCCTTCCATCTCCAGGGCACATGCTCAACCACTTCAGAACAGTGGGGTGGCAGCCAGGCTCTCCCCAATTCCCTGGGAATGTACTCCACTCTTTTTGGGGCCTGGGGTGGCAAAACTCTTCTGGAGCATCGAGGCAGAAGGCCCACCCTTGACCTCTGGGGCAAACTCACCCTTTCCATGCATGTGGGCCTCTCCGCTCTTCCAGCCCAAGGCCTCTTGACTCCAGACCTCAACCTCCACGGCTCTGTCTTTGAAGAAATTTTTCCTTCAATTTGTTCCTTGTCTGTCTCCTCCAGTGCTGACCAGCAGCAGCTGCTCTGTCTGAAAAGAGCTTGCAAAAATTCTGTTGGCTTTGCATGATGCACACAGGGGTCAAAGCCGTCAGATAATAGGACTTTCCACAAATCCTTTCTGCTTAACTCCTTCTCCAATCTTGGCTTATACTGAAATGGCAGCTGAGTTCCATGTTTGGTTACATCCTCACATTGGGCTGTAGCTCCTGGGGTTTCACCCCCTGAGCCCAGAGTTTTTCAGCCATCAATTTCTGGTTTCTTTGAAACCAAGAATTCATTTCTCAGCTTATCTCGGTCCTCTCGCATTTTACTATAAGCTGCAAGTAAAAACCACGCTGCTTCTATATTTTGCATGGAGATCTCATCAGCTAAATATTCCAGGTCATTGCTTTCAAGTTCTGCCTTCCATCCAACACCAGGACTCAATTTTGCCAAATTCTCTGTCACTTTAAAACAAGGGTCGCTTTCCTTCCAGTTTGCAACAACACATTCATCATTTCTGCTCAAGGCCTCATCAGAAGTATCTTTAGAGTCCATATTTCCACAAACGGTCTCTTCAAAGCAGATTAGGTCTTTTCTATCAAGCTTCTCACAATTCTTCCAGAATATTCCCCTTATCCATTTAAAAAGCCTTTCCAACATGTTTGGTATTTGCAAACTCGGCAGCACCCCACTTCTGGTACCAAAATCTGTTCTAGTTTGCAAATGCTGCCAGAATACAAAACACCAGAAATGGATTCACTTTTATAAAAGGGGGCTTATTTGATTACATGGTTACAGTCTTAAGGCCATAGAGTGTCCAAGAAATGCATCAACAGTTGGGCACCTTCACTGGAAGATGGTCAATGGTGTCTGGAAAACCTCTGTTAGCTGGAAGGCACGTGTCTGGAGTCTGCTCTAAGTTCTGGTTTCAAAATGGCTTTCTCCCAGGACATTCCTCTCTAGGCTTCAGCTCCTCAAAAATGTCACTCTTAGTTGCTCTTGGGGCGTTTGTCCTCTCTTAGCTTCTCTGGAGCAAAAATCTGCTTTCAAAGGCCGTCTCCAAAATGTCTCTGTAGGCTGAAGCTCCTCTCTCAGTTCCAGTGTGTTCTTCAAAGTGTCCCTTTTGGCTGTAGCTCCTCTTCAAAATGTCACTCACAGCTGCACTGAGTTACTTCTGTTTGTCATCTCATTTATATGGCTCCAATGATTTAATTTAGACCCACCCTGAATGGGTGGGTTAACACCTCCATGGAAATTATCCAATCAGAGTCATCACCCACAGTTGGGTGGGTCACTTCTCCATGGAAACACTCAAAGAATGATAGTCTAATCAACACTGATAAGTCTGCCCATGCAAGATTACATCAAAGATAATGGTGTTTTGGGGGACATAATACATTCAAACAAGTGCACCCCCATTTGTTGTAAAAACAAAAACATTTGGACCAGAACCTTTTCCTGAAAATGAAACTAAAAAGTTATGAAAATAGGTGTTTCAGGAATTTATGCTACATAACAAATTACCCCAGAACTAAGTAGCATAAAACAACCAAGTATTGTGTTCACAGATTTTATGGGCCAAGAATTCAAATGGGTCACAGCAGGGACAGTTTTTTTCTGCTCCATAATGTCTAGAACCTCAGCTAGAACATTTGAAGGCTGTGGGCTAGAGCTGTCCAGTAAACTGCTTGGAAAATTTTAAAAGATTGGTATTTCAAAGCCTATTTATTCATATGTCCAGTGGTCAGAGTTATCTGTTGACTGTAGACCTCAGATCTTCTCTACATTGACCTGTCCTTATAGTCTCTGTAAGGGCTAATTTGGGCTTCTTTACAGCATAGTTGCTGGGTTCCCAGGGCATTTTCCCAAAGGAGAGGGCAAGATCCAGGCAGAAGCTATTTCACTTTTTATGAACTTGTCTTAGGAGTCTTGTAGAGTCACTTTCACAGCATTCTGTTGGCTAAAAGGGAATCAGTAAGTCCAGCCCATATTCAAGGGGTGGGAAAATAGACCCTCACCTATCAATGCAGTTGTGCCATGGTCACTTAGTAAGAAGATTATGTTGGGTGGGATACATACTAGCATGGCCGTCTTTGAAAAATACAATCTGCTACAATAAAGATTATTTGTATTTTTAATGTTTAGGTTATAATTTCAACTATGTACCAATGTTAAGAAGAATGAACAAGTGTCAAATTTTTACATCCATTACTTCACATTTAACTTTTGCTGTGCTGCTTTTCCCAAGGGCTGCTCTTAATCCAATGTATTATCTTCTAAAGCACCTAAGTTGTCATCATCTTTGTCCAGTTTCTCTTGTTCAGTTGTCAACCATTCTAATTCTGTCAGATCCTCTTGTATCAATGAGTATGCATAGGATTCAAGTGATTCCCCACCATCACTTTATCATTGATGCCATGAAATCCTTTCTCATCTTTTCAACTTTGTAATAGTGGGAGCTCTTATAATGAGTATCTCAATAAGGAATTTGACTCCATTTCCACCTACTTCCATTCTGCCTCTTCCTTCCCTAAATTCAATACCTCATTGCTGGGCTTCTGTGTTATTTCCTAAATTATAGTTCTACCTCTTGCCTTCTGCTACACTCTGTGCCTCAGTTAGGATAATGAGGCTTCAGTGACAGAATTTGTGCTACTTTCCTGTTTCTGGCACCTGTCTAGATCCCCAAGGGCCTTGCTTTGCTTGGCCATGTGATGGTTAATTTCATGTGTCAGCTTGGCTAGGTTATGGTGTCTAGCTGTTTGGTCAAGAAAACACTGGCCTGATTGTTACCATGAGAGTATTTCATGGATTTAAATCATTAGTCAATCATCTATGGCTGATTACATCTACAATCAACACAGAAGACAGCCTTCAACAATAAGAGGAATCTCCTCATCCAATCAGTTGGCAACCTTAAAGGGAGAACTAAGATTTCAGCAGTCAGAAAGAAGAATTTCTATCTCTACTTCAGCCATCCAGCTTCTCCTGGGAAATTCATCGTTACCTTCATTGGAGTTCCTAACTTGTGTCCTGCCTATGGAATTTGGACTTAATAAACCTCACAGTTGTATGAGCCATTCCTATAATAAAGCTCTTAATATTTACGTATATATTTACACATATATTTACACCTGTATTTGCATACACACACACACACACACACACACACATATGTCTCCTATCCAGTCAGTTCTGTTTTTCTGGAGAATCCTGACTAATATAAGCCAGTTGTCCTTCCTGGGGCCCAGACCTTGCCATAATCCCAACGTGATAGCTTGGGCCTGCCCCTGGACAGTGGCAGCCCTGACTTGCCTGTCAACCCGGGCTCCAAGTAACTGCTTCCCTTGGTTTTCTCTTTCTGTTCTCTGACCACGTATTTGCATACTTTAGTTCAGTGAGCTCAAGTAGGTAAAAACAACTAGCCCCATGCCTGACACAGTAGGCACTAACTAAATGCTAGAATGCCCTTTTCAGCTAGGCCCCCAAGTACCCCTGTTTCCTAGTCCCTATGGAAATGGCCACACTTCTTGGACACCAGATCATTCTCACTTATCAGAACTTATCCTGTCTATATTTCCCATGCCTCCATCTCCTCCAGCTCATTGGTTTTTGTCTCAGTTCTCCCCTCACATCACTCACTGTCACAGCTGAGACTTCTGGTGCATCTAATCAGAGGTCTTCCTTGGAGATCCAGAAACAAAAGCTTGAACAGTCAGAACAATTTCACTCTGAAAGATTATTTTATTCAACAAATATATATTGAGGTTTCAGGCCCTGGGTGGCTGAGCTTCCAGGCCTAGGCTGCATGCTGGCAATAACATGGTAAAAAGTTAGTTCCAGCCTTGATTCTTCTGTTACCTTTCAACTCCTGGCTGCCCTCATTCCTGGGAACCACAATCCCTACTAAAGATGCATTCCTCTCCAGTCTTACTCTCTGGTCTCTTCATCTAGTCCGGCCTTACTTCCAGCCTCATTTTTTTTTTCTGGGTACTCCTTCCTACATACACATAGCCAACAGTGTGCCTTATCCACTTGCCCTGAATCAGTGGTGGAATTGACATCCTTTTAGAGCTCTGCCACTGCTTCCCAAAATCCTTTTTCAGTCCTCAGCTGAGATGCATTTGTTCATATTTATATATTAATTCATTCACCAATAAAATATGTATTGTACCCTGGCTATAGACCACAGAGCATAGTGTTTACAGCATGGACTCTGGGACGATACTCAGTTTAAACCTTACTAGCTGAGGGACCTTGGGCAAGATGCTTTACCTCTGTGCCTCAGTGTCCTCATCTATAAAATGTTAGATAGTAATATTACTTACTTCACAGGGCTGTTATAGAGATTGCTAAGTAAAATAAAATGGCTACCTGCATTGGGCTTTACCAGGAGGGACCCTGTCCCAAGAAAGGATTTTCCAGAAGACAAAAGCGACTGACCTACAAATGCTCTCTGAGAAAACTAACAGTGGAATGCACCCTACAGAAATACAAATAAGAAACATCTTGTGATAAAACTGCTTTGATATAGTAGAGATTTCTTATCAGGATGGACAAACATATCATACTAATCAATTTGTATCTGCTCCCCATTGTGTAAGACCCTCCTATGTAAAATGGAAACATAACTTCAGCTAATCAGAACATTTCCTTGCTTCCATGCCTGCCCTATATAAACTTCCTCTCTCATTCCCTTGGTGGAACTCTTCTCCACATGTGGTCTGGATGCTACCTGATTCATGAATCATAAATGGATCAAGTAAATTCCTATAGATAATATCTTGTCTAATGTTTTATTTTATTTACATGACTAAATGAATTAAGTCATGTAAAGGCTAAAAACAGCACTTTAAACAAAGAAATTCTCAATAAGTATTAGCTATTACTACTACTAAGTGCCAGCACTGGGCTAGGAGCTATAATAGAGTGGTGAACAATGTAGACATAAATGAGCAAATACAGGAAAGAAGGGTGAGGATTATAGTAGGGGCAATACCAGGTGCATAGTGGAAGGAGATTTCAGCGTGCATCAGAATCACCTGTAGGGCTTGTTAAGTCATAGCTTGCTGGACCGTACTGTTTCAGCTTTCTATTGCTGCTCTAACAAATTATGTCAAATTTAGTGGCTTAGAACAACACAAATTTATCTTACAGTTCTGGAGGACAGAAGTCTGAAATGGGTCTCAATGGGCTGAAATTCAAGGTGTTAGCAGGGCTGAGTTCCTTTCTGGAGAATCTGGGGTAATCATTTTCTTGCCTTTTCCAACTTCTAGAGAGTGCCTTCATTCTTGGCTCATGGCCCTCATCCATCTTCAAAGCCAGAAATAGCTGGTTGACTCTTTCTCCCAATACCATCTCTCTGATCTGACTCTTCTGCCTCCCTCTTCTCCAATTAATGATTACATTGGACCTACTTGGATAATCCAAGATGATCTTATTTTAAGGTCAGCTGATTAGCAAACTTAATTCCATCTGCAACCTTAATTCCCTCTTGCCATGTAACGTGACATATTTACAGGCTTCAGGGATTAGGATATGGACATTTTTGGACATTATTAGTCTTCCTGCCACAACTAACCTCAGTAGGTCTCTAGTGGAGCCCAGGAATTTGCATTTCCAATAAGTTCTTAGATGATGCCAACACCTTTAGATCCACTGGTACAAAGAATCTGGTCATTCACACCTTCATCCTTTCAACACACTTTTTGGATCTCTGTGTGCCCAAAACTATGCCAGGGATGATACCTTCCAATAAAAATCCCATAATTCATCAAAGGGGGCAAACAGTTTCAACCTAGTGTGATATGTTCTCTAATAGAGCTATGTGCAAAGTCCTAAGCAGGGTGGGGCAGGTGAGCTTCATAGAGGAGATGACATTCAAACTGAGTATTAAAGAATAAGGAAGAGTTTTCAAGGCAGTCAAGGAGGGAAAGAACATTCCAGGTATTGGGAATAGCATGTTAGAAGAGCATGGTAGGTTTAGGGAATGGGGAGTAGTTTTATTTAGTTGGAGCAGATTGTGCATTGCAGTAGGAGGAGAGGTGGTGGTTGAGACTAGAAAAATAGCATCTGAAATATTACAGAGTATAGTGTACCTGTTTGAGTTACCTGTTACCCATACATCTTCTCTAAGAACTTTCCTCTCCACAGCTTCCACTGAAGATGTGATCCCAGTCTGTCATGTTTTATCCACATGACCTCACTGTTTCAGAGTCACAGATGATTGAACCCCTGAGGTAAGCCAATCAGATTTTCTTCTCAATAATGTATTCTAAGAGATACACAGATGGGTAGCCATGAGCTAGTGGAAGTGCAGGTAGACTTAGATTAAGAATTCTTGTGGGAGTCCATTTACTTTGGTGAGCATGTTGGGAGAGGAGGTTGGGGTTCTGCAGGAGAATGGGGTAAAGCCACAGAAAGAACCAGAGATGAGATATTGAAGGTAGGAAGAGTGAGGCCAGCAAACATGGGATTTTGTTCCTGGCAACTCTTTTGCTGCCTGGCTATACTTCTTGCCTCATGAGTGCCTCCTGTTTCCTTATAATAAATCTTTTACTTAAGTGAATTGGAGTATATTTCTGTTTCTTGCAACCGATAATCTCTAACTAATGTAAAAAGTTTAGATTTTTATCTTGTCAGAAATGAGCTAGTGGAATAAGTATAGATATAGAATATAATGTATAGGGTAAAGGAGTGACAGTCAGATTTGTGTTTCAGAAATATCTTTGCAGAAAGAGGCTGGGGGCGCAGATGAAGGGCTCTAGCGTTAGTCTGGGAAACAGAGGAAGAAAATCTGAACTAAGATAGTAGCAGGATGGAGAAGAAGGGATAAGTCTGAGAGATACTTGGGAGGTAGAAATGATGGGATTTAATGTCTTGAGTCATAGGAAGCCCAGGGCACAAGGAGTTAAGGATGGTCCTCAGTTTCTAGCTGATGAATTGAAAGAATTGCAATGCTGTTAATGGAGAAAGAGAAGATAGAATCACATTTTGGAAGAAAGATTTTAAGCTCAGTTTTAGACATGTTGCAATGAGCTTATGGCAACAGCCAGTAGGCACTGAGACTTTATACGTGTATGTCCAGAGATGAGTTAGAATAAAGATGCATATAGTAGTATCCACCTGACTGTTTGAGATTCCAGAGAGAGTTTGAAACACATGACAAGAAAAAAAGTGAAACAAAAGAAAAGTAGGGAACACTAACACTGCAGACCCAGAGGAGGGACATGAGCTAGCCAAGAAATCTGAGAAGGAATGGTCAGAGGGTTAGAAGGAGAACCAGAAGAGAGTAAATTAAAGAATTCAACAGAGGAGAGTTATAAGCATGAGGTAATAACCATACAGGTTACATTGTGAGGTCAAGTAAGATGAAAGCTGAAAGTAGTTCATGGTATTTGATATTTGAGCCATTGTTGTCTTTAAAGAGCAGTTTCATGAAAATGGAGATAGTGGTAATAAGATGAGGTCATCTTGGTTGAAGAGTGGCTGGGTGGTGAGGAAGTAGGCAGAGCAAGAGAAAATTACCCTTTCTAGGAGTTCAGATATGAAGGAAAGGCAATATCTTAGTTATCAGGCTGCTAAAACATATAAAATCAATGGATTGGCTTAACAACAGAAATTTATTGGCTCATGGTTTTGAGGCTAGGAGTAGTCCAAAATCAGGGTGTCATCAAGATGATGCTTTCTCCCCAAAGACTATGATGTTCTGGGACTGGCTACCAGCAATCCTTGGGTCCTTGGCTTTTCTGTCACATAACAATGTCCTCTCCTTTCTCTTCCAGGTTCTTTTGACTTCCAGCTTCTTCCTGTCATTTCTCTATGTCTGAATTTCATTATCCTTATAAAGGACTCCAGTAATCTGGATTAAAAGCCAATTTGATTCAGTTGGCCACACTTTAATTGAAAATAACATCTTCACAAGGTCCTATTTGCAGTGGGTTCACAACCATGGGAAAAAATTAAGATTAAGAACATATTTGTTTTTTTTTCCCCTCTGGGGTACGTAATTATACCTACCACAGGAGACATGTGGGCAACAGCTTAAAGAAGAGAGATACAGTAGACTGATTGCAAAACTGACCCAAATCCTTCATCCCTCCCTGAATCTACACCCTTTGCATTGTGACTTTACTGTTCCTTCCATCAAGAAGTAGACTCTATTTCTTTACCCCTAGGCTAGCCTTGTGACTTGCTTTGGCTAATAAAATGAGGCATAAGCAGTTTAAGAGACCTCATGTGCTTCTGCTTTCTCTCTTGAAATCTTGCCTGACCTCTCTGAGAACAAGCTGAGCTAACCTGCTGGATAAGAGATCAGTGCCCCAGTCACCCCTCACAGTAATTAAAAATCTGCCAATTGCCGGACATGTGAGTGAGACCATCCTTGACCAGCCAGCCTCTGTGGTACTCATGAGGGTGTGCAGTCATTGTTTCAGGCCCAGCTGAAGTCAGCCGAGCCTGGTCCAGATCAATAGAATTACCTAGATAACTCATCCACTTGTGAGTAATAAAAATGCTTATTGTTTTAAGCTGCTGTTTGGGGATGGTTTGTTACACACCAATAGCTAACTGATTCAAGTTTTTGGGAAGGTTTTCATTATTTTGCATATATTTTCACATTGTGGGGGAAGAGAACAGATTTAAGATTCAAGGGAGAGGGAATAAGTGATGGAAGAAGGAGATGTCACCAAAAACTCAGGTGGAAGATTAGCAAGGAAAATGGCAGAGGGCCTCCTTTGCTTTTGAGAGATGAGGAGGAGGTAGGGATGGGAGTAGTAGATCAATAGGACGTCTTGGACTGAAATTCAGCACATCACTGGAGCTGCAGTTCTAAACTGTGTACTAGGTGGTAGCTTCTCCAACTGTGTCTCTGGACATGCTGATATTTATCATCCAACCAAAAATTAATGCCCCAAACTCACATATGTCCACATCTGTCAAAGCTAAAAGGCACATCTGAGACAGATTTCCTTTTGTTTTCACTAGCATGTCAAATGCCTCAATGACAGCAAAGGAATAATCTTCAGTTTGTGTATAATGAGGTATGAAATTTCCATTCCACACATTGATCATGAATCTTATTTCACTAGATAAACTGACAGCAAAGTCTCAGGTACTTAGACAAAATTTTGAAAAAATCAACATAACCATTCACACCTAAGATTTTTTCCTGGTTGTCATTTTAAGGTTCATTTTGTCTATATGCGCTCATTTTCAGTTTTGTCATCATCTGCTAGATTCCTCAACAACCAAATCATTACTTAATCCTATACAGATACTCCTGTATCCTGAAAAATATGACTTATTGGAAAGGCAACTGGATTGGGGACAGAAAAACTGAGTTCTAGTCTTGAGTCTGCCGTTAACTAGCAAAATGATGTAGGGTAAGTCACCCAATGTCAGTGTCCTTATCTGAAAAACTTATTCCTTCAACAACTATTTATTGAGTATTTCCCATGTATCAGGCACTGTTTTAGGTGCTTAGGATACATTAGGGAAATAAACAAAGATCCCTGCCCTCAGATCTTTGACTCTCTAGAGGAGTCAGACAATGAAAAAGAAATGTAATAAACAGGATACTTACATCATATGGTAGAAGGTATAAAGTGTTACAGAAAAAATTAAAGATGAAGTGGAGGCAGGAAAAGGTTGAAGGCTCGCTGGCTCAACGATAGACCTCGTTGAGGAGGTGATTGGAAGGAGGTGAGTTACCCTGCGGGTATCTGGGGGAAGAATGTTCCAGGCAAAGTTCCTGAGAGGTGTGCCTGACGTCATCTGGGAACAGCAGGGAGGCCAGTTTGGCCAGAGCAGAGTGAGCAAGGGGGAGAGTGGCAGGAAATGAGGTCAGGAGGTAGCAGGGCCAGAGCCTTTAGGGCCTTGAGGGCAACTGGGAGGCTTTTGGCTTTTATTCTGAGTGACTCGGGAAGTCATTGGAAGATTTTGGAAGCGGAGAAACATGATCTGACTTATGTATTAAAAGGATCATTCTCATGGCTCTTTTAAGAATAAAGTGTTAGGGGGACAAAGAAGGAAATAGGGAGACAGTAGCTTGTTTAACAGGGAAGCTGGTGGCTCAAATTAGGATGCTAGCTGTCAGAGGTGATGAGAAGTGGTCAGGTTCAGGGTATGTCTGAAGGTGGAGCCAACAGGATGAGAGCTGGCCTGAGCAATTGCTTGGGTCCCCAACCTTAAAGTCCATTATACTTGACTAACCTTTTCACAGGCAAACCCATTGCTTTTGAATTATTTTTCAAGGTGTTAGAAAAGCTCCTTTGGGACCAGAAGAAACAAAGCTCGTCCTCTGAGCATGAGTGAGACTCCCGTGCCCTTGGTCACCCCTTGCTTTCACTCCTGCCAGGAGTTGCCATGCAGCTCTCGGAGGAAGGATGTTCCAGGCAGTTCCTAAGCATGCTCCTTCAGTCTTTCCTTTCCTTTACACTCCATTTGCGCTGGTCGACCTCAGAGGAGGTTTATAATGGGTACGACCTTTAGGCCAGTCTTTCATACGTTTTCCTTGAACAACCAACCATTGGCCAACTGTTCCCTCTTGAGCTACTGCCATGTGCTATTTTACTTTCAGGGCCCTCTGAAGGGATGGTGTTTTCTTGCTATCCAAAGGCCAGGTCTGTGTTATGCCAAACATGACATAGGTATTCCCTATGCATCTTTCTACTCTGCACAGGACAACTGAAGCATGCAAATATATGACAAGACATGGCTCTTGAAAAGGGAACTGCCATTTCTGAGCACCTCATGTGCCAGGTGCTTTACCTTCTTTATTTCCCTTAATCCTCACAACCTCCCTCTAAATTTTCCCCATTTTACAGATAAGGAAGAGACTTTTCAGAGAGTCTAGAAAGAAAACTTGCTTATGGTCACTTAACTAGTAAGTTTCAAAGCCAGGATTTCATTCCCAAGTGCACATCTTTACCACCGTACCACATTGGGAAACTAGGGGTACATACATGAAACAGAGAATCATTTTAGGGTGATAGCATGCTGGTTAAGAGCTTGGGCTCTGTAGTCAAACAGAATGGGATCTGATTTCAACTCGGCCACATCATAGCTATGTGATCTTCGGTAAGTTACTTCATTTTTCTGAGCCTCAGTTTCCTCATTGGATGAAGAAATGTGGATGACACAAGTCCCCACCTCATAAAGTTGTTGGGAGGATTAAATGAAATAATACATATAAAAGTGCACAGTATCTCTTACATAATTGCTAATATATGTTAACAGTTATTCTTAATACATTGGTGATGGATTTTTAAAAAGCATAGATGCTTATATACAGAAAGATATCTCCGGAAGGCTTGTAAGGAGGCAAAAGGAACTGGTCATGGAGAGTGGCTGAAATGATTGCTGAGGAACTGACACTAGAGGAAGACTTATTTTTCATTTTGATTATTTTTACACCTTGTGTACATTTAAGTGTTGTGCCAAATGTATTAATTATTCAAATAAATAAAAAGATAATTTTAGAGAAATGCTATAATTATTATGATTATAAAGAATTTGGAATAGCTAATCCATCACTGGGGTAGAGTGATTTGGGAAAGGGTCTTGGAGGAGGTGAATTGAACAGGGAGGGCCTTGAAGCAGGTATAGAATTTTGATGACAGAATAAAGAACTGGGAAGCATTTTATGTGAAAGATTCTTGCAGGGCATAAAGGCAAGAATGAGTGGCAGCCAGTGAATGCAGTCCATTTGGTGTTGTGTTTGTATAGTGGCCGTGTCTAAACCAGGTGATAGATTGGAGCAGGGTGCTTTTCAAATGCCTATAGTGGAAGAGAGAGGGCGTACGTGAGAAATCGGCAAAAACACTCCACCTCCAACACAAAAATTGAGAAAGAGCAGTTCTGGAAAAAGATTGCTGGTTGAGGCCAATTCCATGAACCCTGCTGCCAGAATTATTCCGGTTCATCAATCCAAATTGAGCTGGAGGAGCCTTTGACACTCCCTCTCTTTGCCCGCAGGCCAGCTGTCTCCATTCCTCCGGTCGTCACTCATCAAGAAAGGATAATCCCAAGGACAGCAGGATCTGCTTCTTCACTTGAATTTAGGAATGAGAAACCCATCAGGCAGCTAAACAGTAACAATGACCTACCATTAAACACACTGGGAGAAGAGCATGACGAGTTTGTACAAGAAGAACCCAGGAGCACTTGCTGACGATGCCTACAGAGATGCTAAGCACTGTGAGCTCTGACCATTGAACTGCAGCAAAATATGTCCCCCTCCCCAGAGATGCATGGATGGGGGCACAGTATCAGTTTAGATAATGGTCTCTGCATGGACTTAGACGGAGAGGATTTGGACTGTCAAGTCAGATAGACCTAGGTTTGAGTTGTTATTCTGCTACTTCTTCTAGTGTGACCACATTTAAAAATTGCTCTGAGCCTCAGTTTCCTTGTCTGCAAAATAGGGCCAAAGCCTAGAAGAGGGCCTCTTAAGAGGATAAATGCAACATTGAAAAGCACAAGCTAGGTACTTCCATTTATGGAAAAAGAGCAAGGTATGGGACCAAGAAAGGAACCAATAAAACAAAAACTGTTCTCAAAATTATCCTTGGTTCTAGGCATTCTTGTGTTCATTTCTTTTTCTCAGATATGGGAGAAAAGGGGATGGAGGGAATGAGGAAGAGAGAGAAAAAAAGATGGGACAGGCAGGAAGCCAGATTCTAATTCTTACACAACAAAATTCACTCTAAATAATTTTCAGACAATGTTGTTCTTCCTCAAGCACTGGGGCCACAAGGCGTGATGCCAAGGAAGTCAGCAGCCTGGCAGATAATTTAAACAGATCCTAAGATTGAACGACAGGCCATTTGCACCATATGCCACTGACACGTTAATCTAGGCCAAGGATGCTAGGCACCTGGGGACAGCCATGCTGAAATGCCATTTAGGCAGAGCTCCCCAACTCCAGTGGCAGAAATTCATCAAAGCAAACAGCAAAGGCAGCCAAGAAGATATAAGTGGAAAGGAGGAGTGAAAGGGAGGTGCAGTGTCTAAGTCTTGAAAGAGTTTCATTATGCTTCTAGGAGAGCTGCAATTCAGCAAGATATATCAAAACTGGGTATTAACAGGCTAGACAAATGAGCATCTGCTACCTTTGCACTCTCAACACTATGCAGCCACTCATCTTGTGAGCTTTCCATCCATTGGCAAATACTGGGTGATGCTCCAGTCTACCAGAATGACCTGCCTTATCCCTGCAATGTCATTGTAGAAACCCCAAGCGTGTGGTTGCTGAGCGACTATAGTGGATGCCCAATGTCTGACTTCCTAGGATCCAATTTGGTGGGAGCACTGTGGGCCTTTGGTTTTCCTCTCCCCTTTGCCCAGCCCTGTTTCTTGGTTACCATGAGCAGTAATGAGCTTCTCCAACCCAGCATGAGGACAGGCTCACAGCCAGCACATGAAAAAGGCTGAGCTTGTGTGGGGCAACTACTCTATTTCATGGGCAGATCACACATCTGCTTTTTTTCCTTCTTCTGTAATGTTACTACACTAATGATTTTTTTTTTTTTTTAAGTAGGAATAAGGCAGTATGATGGCTTTCTGGGGAAAAAAGTCACACAGCAGGATAACTGCAGCAGACATGATAAAAGGAGCTCTGAATAAAATGCCCACCCACTCTTGTCTTTGTACCAAATGATTTTCCAGGAGCAAAAGGACCATTCTAACTTAAGGAAACTTAAACAAACAGAATCACTGCTTTAATTATTTTCTTCCAGGCAAATGAGGCTGAAAAAATTCAACTCTTCCTGTTAATGTTAGTTTTTCATTGTCAGAAGAATCTGGCAGATCATAAAAATAAGATTATGCCACCAAAGAATGTGGGTGTTTCCCAGAGTTTGCTATGGTGAGTAGTTCTGAGTCATCATTGAGTGTGGGCTCTGAAATCAGCCCTTGGTTGAAGTCCAAAGCTCTGTCCCTTCCCCTCTAATGACTGTTGGCAAGTCACTCAACCCCCCACCCTCCACCCCAGTCTGTTTCTTCATCTGTAAAGTTGTACAGAGTAACCCCAACTGCCAGAGTTGTTATGAGAATTAAATGAAGCAATGTGTGTGTAGCCAGGAGCACACTTCCCGGCATGTCAAAGGTATCTATGTTAAAATGATGACCCTGATATTGGGAACCACATGTCACTTATGTTTTTCAATGGAGAGACATTATTTCTATGAATTCTTTGCAAAGTCTAAAAAGGTATTTCAACCAGTTGGCATTTTCTGAGCATTTATTGCTAAACCCGCTGGGCTGTGTTATGCATTATGAAAGATTTGTGAGAAGTAGAAGAGTTGGTTTCTGCTCAGAAGTAGTTTCAAGTCATCCCTGAAGAACAGTAACACCACCCTTAATCTAAAATCCAATGTCTGGGAATCACCTTTTTCACAGCACCTAGAAAAGCCACCTTAAATGACATCCAAACACTATTGCAATAGTCTCCTAACTGGTTTCCCTGCATCTATCCTTGATCCCCCACAGCCTATTCACAGAGCACCAGAGAGCTCTATATAATGTAAGTCATATCATGTCACTCCTCTCCCGAAATCTGTTGCTGGCTTCCTGTATCACACAGAATGTGTTTCAAAGTCCTTATTGTATGTCTAAAGCCCTGCAAGGTCAGGGCCCCAGTTACCTTCCAGACCACATCTCCTACCACTTTCTCCATTATTCCCTCCACTCCTACCAGACTACCCTTGTCAAACACACCAAGCATCCTCCTGCTTTGGGACTTCTGCACTTGCTACTTTGTTTTCCTGGAATGTTCTTCCCCATATACCCATATGGTTTGTTCCTTTACTTCAGTTAAATTTCTGCTCAAACATCACAAACAGATAAAGCTTTCCTCACCATCCATTCCCTTTAAATTGTCACTCAATCCTGATATTCTCTGTCCCCTTACTTTGCTTTATTTTTCTTCATAGAGCTTTCAAGACTAATATAGGTAGATTAACATAACGAGTGCCCTTTCCTACTGCTATAGCTGCTCTGAAGAGCATAATTGATATTTACCGTCTTTATCTTCCACCACTCATTCTAGATTTTCCCTTACCCTTGGCCAATATTTCAGCTGGTCTAGGTTTGCTTTTCAGGTGGGGGTGACTCAGACCTTCATTCCCAAGTGGTCTGTGTTGTTTTAGCCCTTTTGGGCTGAGGTTGCCACAATTTCCCATTTACGGTTATCATTGGGCATAGAGTTATCACCAAGATATGTCCCAGGGAATCCCTGGATCCTAGACATTCTCCTTCCTGCCCAATAACTCCATTGTGTAATAGCAGCCCTAGTTCCTCATAGTAATCTGAATCAGTTACCTCTAATACAAGTTTCCCTAGTGGGCACTGCAAATGATGGTGAAAGGGACCAATACTATTTCTACTCATTGATTCCTGGACGTCCATATTCTAGCCACTAGGGACTTAGCACTATTGGTTAAGTGCATATACTGCATACTGGAAGATGCAGTCCAAACTCCATAGGGTGTTATATCCAAGAGGGCACTTTAACTGAGCCTTTAATAGGTCATTACATTATTCTACTAAGCCCATTGCCTCTGAGTGATGTAATACATGGTAAGACCAATGGATGCCATGGTCATATGTCCATTTCCACACCTAATATAAAACGGGTCTGAGGCAATAATGTGTGAGATTCCAAGTGAGTAAAGAAGGCTCTCTGTAAACTCTCAGATAGATGTGCTGGCAAAAGCACTGGGACAGGGAAGCAAAACCTTCCTGTATATACAAAGTAGGTGTCAATTCCAGTAAGAATTAATTTCCGCCACCTCCAGGATGGAAGGGGTATGATGTAATCAACCTGCCCCATGTCTCAAGGCCAGTCTCCTCGAGAATGGTTCTTTGTCCACGCCGACCTGTGCTGCTGGCAGGATGGAAATTCAGCAATGATCAGAGCTGTATCGGCCTTGGTGAGAGGGAGTTGATGTTGTGTGTCCATGTACAGTACCTACCCCTGTCACTATGGTCATGCCATTCATGAGCCCATTTTACAAGCATTGGAGTAGTCATGGAGATAGGCTCACTCATAGCCACAGGACAAGTCATCCCGTCTATTTGGTTGTTGATGCTCTATTGATTCACTATGGTGGATGCTCATGGGTGCTAATATGAGACTCAAGAATCTTCACTCTTTATGCCTACCCTCTAGGGAAAGCCTGTACAAATGACATTATCAAACTGGTCACCACTGTGGGCCATTTGGAATGTGCCTCAGAACTGTCTTCCCAAGGGACAGAAGAAGGCAACTCTACCTACCAGTTCCCAACCTTATTAGTCAAGGGTTTCCCTAAAGGGTGTTGATTCTCTTGAACTTCTGGTATGTCTATGTGTGTGTGTCAAGCAGATCCCTACAGGCATCCCATTCAGGTTACCAGTGAAGCTCAGGTTAGGGAGCATAATAGACTTGTGGTCCAGCTGAGACAAGTTCCTTGCGTGGTTATACCTAGGCACAGCTGGTTTCAGCAGCAAATGCTGGAATAAAAGATTGGCTGAGAGGATATGAGGTGAAGCCTAAGAGGTGTCTGATATAACTTCAAAGACTGGGGAGGCAGGTGATTGTAAGAACATATTAAATTATGTATTTCAGATAATTAGATAATAGGATATTTAAAAATATGTGCTAATTGTATAGTGTTGCCAACAAAAGTGAAAGTTGTTAGCAAAGGAAGAGATTATGTGAGCTCAAGTTGGCAGGGAAGGAGCTAGGGCCTTGAGGCATGCCTGATGGGGAAACTGAGGATTCTCTATTTTAAGGAAGTTGACGTGAGAATGCCCTGGAGATGAATGGAGTCAAGGGCCGGATAGAGACCACTCAGACTGCTAAGAGTACAGGAGTTCTCTTAGTATATACAGATTTTCTGTCCTGCCTCCTCCTACAAGATAGACCAGTATCTGCCATCTTTATTACATGATTAAACAAACATGCTCTGGAAGTAGACAGCTCCGCCTTTGAATCTTGCCTCTACTGCTTGGGCAAGTTCCTTAACCTCTTCAATCTTCAGTTTCCTCATCTGTCAAATGAAGGTAATAAAAGTACCTACTTCATAGATTTATAATGAGGATTAAATTAACTAATTTGTGTAAAGCACTTAAGACCATGCCTGACACAGAACAGGACCTAATAAAGATTAGCTGCTGTTATTATTATTAGGGAATGTATAAACAATTCTTTGTTTGCTTTTACAAACAATGGGTTTTTAAAAGCCAAAGGAAACCTAACTAAAACAAAATAATAAAAACAATAGGAAGCATTGGGCTTTTAGGAGAAAACAGATAAACCATATTTTATGAAACACAAAGTAAGTGATTCTAAAGAAAGTTCTGCAAAAAGTAGTCAATCATGTCTTCTGCAAAAGGTACTCTGAAATGACTGAGGCATTTTACAGGTACTCAGCAGAAATTACTTTTAGCCTTAGAACAAAGAAAACTAATGAAACAATAATGGCCATGCTGACATTATCAGAAAAAGCAGTGGAAAAAACCTATAGATCGGCTCATCTCCTTTTGGAATCTATTGCACATATGGGTAGCTTGGACCTTTTCTCATTTCTCCAGTGTATGGCTGGATTAGCCAGGCAAGTGCAATCTGCCACCACATCAGAGGGAGAATATTTCTATGCAGAAAGGGCTACAGCTGTCACGGACGACCCCCATGCATCTTGGGTAGAGAATGGTCTGCTGCAGCCAAGTTTTTTTGGGAAAAAATACTTCTCTTCCATCCTGAGCTGCCTACCAGGCTTACTTTATACCTCCCATGCTTTGTTGAACAGAACAATTGTGTTGAAGGTTCCAGGTTTTGGAAAGGGTTCAGAGAATATCAAAGCTTTCGGATGGTGGTTTGACAAGTTAACCAAAACAAGATGAAGAGTTTCCTTTAAGGTCTTCTGCCTTCAAGGTGCACTCTTTCTAGTACTAAAGTTCTTTGTGAAGCTGCTGGTGGCAATTAGCAGGAAGACATAAATGACCTTTGGCAATCATTAACTTCCTGATCATCAGCTGCCTTCTCTTCATTCTCCAACAGATCCTGACCCACTTCACTTGTGTGTTATAAAAACTTTCTGTTATTTTCTAGGTTCAAAAGGCCTTCTTCAAATTTTTTCTTTTATTTCAAAAGTAATACTTATAATTTTTTTAAAAAATCAGGTAGTTTAGAATGATACAAAGTGAAAAGTAAAAGTTTCCTTCTCACTCTACCAAGAATCACCCCCACCTTACTCCCTAGAGGTTCATCACTGACAACAGCAAATTGTGTATGCTTCTAGACTTTCCCTTTTTCTCAAAGACAGTTGTACTGCACATACACATGCTCACACACACACATACTGACAAATACATGCTTTGTCCAACTTTTTTTTCCTGACCAATATTGAGACTATCTTTTCAAGTGTCATATAAATTTACCTTATTCTTTTTCATGTGTGCATAGTATTCTACAGTGGTTTTACCGGGAATTATCTAACCAGTCCCCTAGTAATGGATGTTTAAAGTATTTCCAATTTTTTTCTATTGAAAACAATGCTGGTGTGAAACCCTTACACATGTATCTTTGTGTTTTTGTGAAAGTATATCTCTAGGATAAATTCCCAGAAGACAATTTTGCTGAATCTGATGGTGTTTACATTTAATATTTTGATAGATACTGCCAAATTTTTCTTCCAAAAGTTGAACTGACGTCCACATCCATTAGCAGTATATAAAAGTGCCTGTTATCCAATCCCTCACAAAGCCATGTGTGGGTCTTGTAAGGAAGCAACATAAGCCTGAAATGAGGCAGACCTTTGGCTCTGCCATTCATTAGCTGTGTGACCTCTTTTAAGTTACTAGATTCCTTGGGACCTCAGTTTTCTCACCCATAAAATGGGGAAGAAATAACTATCTTCTGGGTAAGTTTGCTGTGATAATTAAGTGAAATAATGTGGGTGAAGAGGTGCCTTGTACGGTGCCTGCTGGGCAGCAGCCACTCTCACAAGCCGTTTCCCTGAACTGCAGTTCCCTAGTGTACCCTTCTTGTTTACACCTGCTTCCCATGGCTATGTCTCCTCTTCATGGAAGGCCCTTCCCTTATTCTCACGGTGAAAATTCCCACAGTGGAGCAACAAGAGACACACATGCTGGAGTTTGACAATCACTTTTTTCTTATTTCATCTGCATTTTTCATGCATTAGTCAGAGAGATGACGGCAGCTCATCAGATTTTATATGAAGAAATAATTTGGGGGGATCATTTCCAGGACTTTGGGTATCTTATTTAGTTGGTTCCAAACTGCTAAGCTAATTACCAGATTCCTTTTGAATCATTTGGTGCAACATCACTGACCCTAAAAAGTTATAAAGAATTGAGTCATGAAATGACTCCTGTGGGCTGTAAGGTGATTGAAGTTCCTCCTTCAGAGATTTCTGAAGAATTCCTCCCTGAGAATTATGTACCTGTGTAACTTCCACCACTCCCACCCACTTGCCACAAAGACCTCTGGTCACATATAAAAAATACTGAGAGATAACTGACAGCTCCTATTCATTCTCAACCTTTATAAGCTTCAGGAAGGAGCAATTCAATCACTGGGTGATGCTCATAGCTGCATTATAGTATGTACATTCCCTGTATTAAATTCACAGTTTGTTCTGTTTTCTAAGAACTACTGGCCTGGACTATTGAAGACTAGGGGATTCTAGCTTAGCTATTTCACTTCCCAGCAGCTCAGCCCTACTTTGATGATTTGATTTTATTATTAAGATCTGGAAGAATCAAAGAGAAGACCACCACAACTAGGTCTATTAATTTTACAGGGAAAGGATTGTACTCAGTGAAGAGGCAAGTAGAGCAAATGTGTTCAAAGATGCTTCCTTCTCCATGTGGCGTTCATTCTTCAGGGATCTTTCCCAGTTGCTGGAAAGTAATTCAGCCTCACAAAGCTCAGAATGGCTTCATGTTGTGGGGAATGAGATGTGATGCTCTCTGCAGCAAGGCCACCTTAACCTGCCCCAGTTAAAAAGATCTGTGTGAGCTTTGACTGCAAGCAGATTTTAGTTTTAGCATGAAAAGCCAGTATCATATCATTTGAATTTATTTTCCACTTCAGTTTGCCCATCTGCTCCAGGAAATGTGATTTAAATACATTTTATCAGAAGCTTTCCACAGGCACCAGGTTACCTAGCAACTACAAGTTTCCTTTAGTGAGTTGTTTCCAACATAAAGAGTGTTCACAACGTGGGGAGGATGTGTTTTTAGCCTTCAAAGTTTATGAAGCAAGAATTAAATATTGAAACTGCCATTCTCACTCTGCATGAATGTAAAACCTATTTAAATTACAGAGTCTTGGGGGCTGTATTTCTAAAGAGAAAATTTTTAATTAACCTAACATCACCATAAGCTTGAATGAAATCATTCTGTTTAATTGGGGTTACCCAATCCAGACGTAGCATTGCTCAACTCTAACTTAGGAACTTTTAACAAAATCTGAATTGGTGCTTTGCTTTTTTGTGCCTGCTTTGATAAGACAAAAAAAAATTTAGTTTTCCTACTCTTTGCAGTTATATCTCTTGGCTCCATTATAAAGATGAATGCTCGGATCTCTAGGTCAAGGTGGTGGATTAAGCACATGCAGAAATTCCACCAATTCTAAGCATATAGGAATGATTGATAAAATATTTCATAAACACACACACTATACACATGGTCACCACCTAAAACAAGAAAGGAATATCTCTGTGGATCAGAAATGGAAAGGAAAACGAAGTGGTTAGCAGGGGCTAAAGCTGCCCAGACCGCAGAGAGCTAGGACTGGATGTGGCCACTAGGTCTGAAGTCTTAACACCAACTTGGGAAGAAGGACCTAACTCCCCTGCATATGATGGGAAACTGGGACAGGGCTCCCACATGAAGCTAGGAGCCAAAATGTCTTCCCTTGCTTATTAATAGGAACAAAAATCACTTTGCCCTGTACCCAAGGTTGCAACTGGAAATGTACTATATGCTATGTCCTACCAAATTATTATTCCAGAGTGAGGATGAACTAGTAACACTTCAGACAGGCAAGGACTGAAAATTTACAACCCTCAGATTCTCACAAATCTAAATAAGTAGCAACTACAATAATATTACCTGTTATACTAATAATTTTTTTTTGTGCTTAAAACAGGTTGGAACTAAAATTCTAGACAATTCCATAAATCTTAGTTATGGGTAAAGAGGTAGATAATGAGGCAAGTTGCATTATTCTAAAGTTTTTTTGTTTGGAAGGATAATAGGATCTCAATTAATTTAGATACTTTTTTAGAAAGATTTTAATATAAGTACACATGTAGAATTTTAGAAGATATGGGCTGAATTTCTGACTGAGGTCTTGAAGCATGGATCACTAGCTCATTCTAAGGAGACATAGGATTGGGGAAATATTGAGCAAAATCATTTGCCATCAGCAACAAAAAGTAAAAGTAGGAGACAGCCAGTGACTTCAGGTCCACAGAAAAGTTAAATTACGAGCAACAGAGCAGTATTTGAGCCAACAGGATGAAAGGGGTTGCTGAGACAGCACACTGCAGGTTAGGTCAGAGTCAAGCATGCCTTTTAAGTAGACTAGGGCAGCAGTTCCCAAACTTTTTGGTCTCGGGACCTCTTTACATTCTTAAAAATTATTGTGGACCTCAAAGAACTTTTGTTTATGTGCATTATGTTTATTGATATTTATCATATTATAAATTAAATCTGAGAAAAATTTAAAACTCTGTATTATACAGGACACATTCCATTTGCCATCAGAGTGATGACATCATCACATGCCATGTAGCCTCTGAAAAACATCACTGCTATCATGTAAGAGAATAAAAGAGAAAAAGGTAAATAAAGTCGTGATATTGTGAAAAAAATCTGACCTGCAGACCCCTCTTAAATGGTCTGAAGGACTCCCAGGGGTCCCCGACCACACTTTGAGAACCTCTGTTCTAAGGGGTAGAATGTACCACACACTTCTGCCATGCTAATGCCTACCTACTCTTCAAGCCCTGCCTCCATCTGATTAAGCTCCAGTTATGTGTTTCTGTTCTTGCCCTTTTCTGAACCCACAGAACTCACTGTCAGAAATACATTTGGCATTTAATCAGCTGCTGCCTTGGACCATCTTTGATAGTCTTGTTTGGTTTTGTAATTTGATCTTTTATACCTACGCATGTCTTTTCTCCTCAATTTGATCAGCATTTCGGGAGGGCGAGACATGAATATTGAAGTTCTTTATTCCCAGTGGAATTAATCTGGCTTACTGTGAAGTCAATAAGAGTTAATGGTGATTGTAATGCCTCTGAATTTATAAATTAGTTGTTATTATAATGGTTACTCTACTAATGACACAGGAAATTATTTTATCAATAGATCAATAAGATAAAGGGACCAAACTGAATCCAGCCCTTTTCCATTTCTGATGATGGTCAATAACATTAGAATGCACTAGGTCTCATAGGCCAGAAACATGAGCATCCTCAGGTCCTAACTTCACATTCCACATCTAATTGACCTGTAAATCCTGTCAATTCTGCTTCAAAACTGCCCCTGATGGTGGCCCCATCATCCCTCTTCCCACTGCCACTGCTTCAGTCAGGTTTCCTTCATTTCTTGCCTTGTATAGAAACAGCCTCCTGATAAGGCTTTCTGGGCCTGACCCTTCATCTCTTTCTTTCCAAGTACATATGCTACACTGTCACTGGTGTTATTTTCCTGAAAATAGATTAGACCTTGGCATGCTTCCTGTGTAAACATCGCCTATGACAAACAATTTTCCTCTGCTGAAGGGTCAGAATTTGCCAGATTTTACTTAACTAGAGTAGTTGACTAAAGGACAGTCTTCAGAGTGGATGCTCTGGCTTCATGTGGCTCCAAGCTGAGAACCAGGAATAAGACCACCTAATTACCCAGTAAAAAGACTGAGCCCAAGTGGCAAGATGGCAGCATAGTCAGGTGTGGAATTTAGTTACTCCTCTAGGGCAGCTAGTAAATAGCCAGGAACTGTCTGGAAAATTGTTTAGGAGACTTCTGTGACCAGACACACATTATATACCAGTCTGGAACAGATGGAATGGCTGAAATCGCAGTGAAGAACTTGATGAATATGTTCAAGGGCTGATTGTGGTGATGAATGCACAAATATATGATGATGCTGTGAACAATTGATTGTACACTGTGGGTGATTGTATGATACGTTAATATATCTCAATAAAATTGCAGGGGGAAAAATAAACAGAGGGATCCAAGAGCTGGAAAAAAATGTGGAGAGAGAGATGTACCTATTCACTGTTGGTGGGGAAGTACAATGGTGCAGCCCATCTGGAGGGCAGTGTGGTGGGTCCACAAGAAGCTAAGTATGGGGTTGCCATAAGGTCCTGCAACCCCATTACTGGGTATATAGTTGGAAGAACTGAGAGCAGGGATAAGAATGGACATTTGGACACTGGTGTTTATGGTGGCAGTATTCACAATTAGCAATGGATGGAGGTGGCCTAAGGGTACATCGGCTGATGAACAGAATGGTGAACTGTGGTGTATACATGCAATAGAATACTGAGTGGCTGCAAGAAGGAATGAAGTTGTGAGGCATGCAACAAAGTGAATGGACCTTGAGGACAGTATTTTGAGTGAAATGAACCAGAAACAAAAAGACAAATATTATGACTCCTCACTAATACAGACTAACTATAATCTGTAAATTCTGAGAACTCAATCTGAGAGCATAGATTATCAGGGGAAGGCTTATTCTAAAGGTCCCTAGATTGTAAGCTCTTACAGCAGTCACATCTATTCCTGAGTTGTAATGGTTATCTCTAAATTCTGAGATAAATTCTGAGTTCTTTGTGTATAACCTGGTCCATCCCTGGAACTTTGGTTATCTGTGTGACACCTGAGACTCAGAGCCAGAGTTCAGCAGCTATGAATGTCAGTGTTACCCCATACAACAAATGTTAAAGAAGCTGAAAAAGAGATGAGACTTCTTTTACAGATATGAATGAAATGGACTTTGTTAGGACTAAGGTAAATCGGACTAAAGGGTAAAGGATGATATTGATGGTGTTTTAAAACTTCTGCTGCTGTGTGAGACCAAAGGAAGAAATATTTATTTGGTGCAATATCTATATTTTCTGTAGCACACTATATAATTTCACTTGTATGGTCCATTTATTCAAACACCATAATTACATGGAACTTTGAATAGGGAGTGAGATCTGGTTGGTTTGTGCAGGTTAGTGTGAAGCCTTGATATATCCCAGAGTAAATTGGGCAGAGAATAAAAATGCATTTGCAAAACCTGTTGAGGGACTGGGGAAAAATGTGGAAATGTTGGACTTCCCCACCTGAGTTATTACTGCTATTCTCACAAACATTGAGGACTAACAATTTAGTAGTACGAGCCCTTGATCTTGGTGCTTGCCTTTACAAAGCTTGTTATTGCAAAGGAGAGTTTAAGCCTACTTATAATTGTGCCTAAGAGTCACCCCCAGAGAACCTCTTTTGTTGCTCAGATGTGGCCTTCTCTCTAAGCCAGCTCAGCAGGTAAACTCACTGCCATCCTCCCTACATGGGCCATGACTCCCAGGGGAGTAAATCTCCCTGGAGATGAGCCTGGGCCCAGCATCATGGGATTGAGAAAGCCTTTTGGACCAAAAGGGGGAAGAGAAGTGAAATAAAGTTTCAGTGACTGAGAGATTTCAAATGGAGTCGAGAAGTCATTGTGGAGGTTATTGTTATGCATTATGGAGATATCCCCTTTTAGTTTTTAGTGTATTGGAATAGCTAGGAGGAAATTCCTGAAACTGTTCAACTACAACCCAGTAGATTTGATTCTTGAATACAATTGTATAATTATATAGCTTACACGGTATGACCGTATGATTGTGAAAATCTTGTGGCTCACACTCCCTTTATCCAGTGTATGGACAGATGAGTAGAAAAATGGGGACAAAAATTGAATGAATAATAGGGGGAGGGTGGGGGGAATGGGATGTTTTGGGTGTTCTTTTTTAATTTTATTTTTATTCTTATTTTTTTTTCAAGTAATGGGAATGTTAAAAAATTGTATGTGGTGATGAATGCACAATTATATGATGGTACTGTGAAACAATGGATTGTACATTGTGGATGATTATATGGTATGTGAATATATCTCAATAAAACTGAATTTTTTAAAAAACATAATTTCCTAATTGTATCCATAATACATAATCCCTTACAACTCTGCAATAAGATAAATTGCCCAATTAAAAATGGGCAATAGCAACTTGGCAGGTGGACTTGCTGCCCTCCCCGCTACATGGGACATGACTCCCAGAAAATGAGCCTGGACCAAGCATCATGGGATTGAGAAAGTCTTCTTGACCAAAAGGGGGAAAAGAAATGAAACAAAGTTTTAGGGGCTGAGGGATTTCAAGTGGAGTTGAGAGGTCATTATGGATGTTATTCTTATGCATTATGTAGATATCCCTTTTTAGCTTTTAGTGTTTTAGACTAGCTAGAAGGAAATACCTGAAACTGTTGAACTTCAATCCAGTAGCCTTGATTCTTGAATACAATTGTATAACTATATAGCTCATATGGTGTGACCATGTGATTTTGAAAACCTTGTGGCTCATACTCCCTTGTAAGTAGAAGAGATGATTAGAAAAATGGGGACAAAAAGGAAATGAATAATGGGGGTGGGGAGAATGGGATGTTTTGGGTGTTCTTTTTTACTTTTATTTTTATTTTTATTCTTTTTTTGGAGTAATGAAAATGCTAAAAAATTGATTGTGGTGATGAATGCGAAACTATATGATGGTACTGTGAACAATTGATTGTACACTTTGGATGACCGTATGGTATGTGAATATATCTCAGTAAAATTGCATTAAAAATGAGAAAAAAATAAAAACTAAAAAAGACCGAGCCCACCTGGAATGTGTGGGCTACTTGGCAGAAAACCATCTTGGAGTTCTTCAAATTGTTCTGAAAGATCAGACTGCCTAGCCACTGTAGATTATAATAAAGTCCCCTACCAAATTCACTCCACACTTAACTCTGTCTCAGGAATAATTTTTTAGCATAGTACCTACCATAGTAGGTACACTAGTGGTTCTCAACTGGGGATAACTTTGCTCTCCAGGGAACATTTGGCAATATCTTGAGACATTTTTAGTTGTCATGACTTGAGGGGAAATGCTGTTGTTATCTAGTGGGTAGAGGCCCAGGATGTTGCTAAACGTTCTACAGTTTGCAGAGCAGCCCCCCCACAATTATCCAGCCCAAAGTGTCAGTAGTGCAGAGGTTGAAAAGCCCTGAGGTATGCAATGTAGCTTTAGCAATAGATGTAATAATTCCTTCATATAACTTTCCTAATTAACTTCACAGCGTATTCCTTACATAACTATTTGCAACCCAGATCACTGCCCAATGTGAGCAGACCTCTCATTTGCCTACAGAATAAAGTTCAGACTTCCTGACACAATGTCCAAGACCTTTCAAAATGTATTCCTGTCTTACCAGCTTCATCTTCCTTCACTCCCTACCATGTGCCTTACGCTACACCACATTAAACTTCCCACAGTTCCCCAAAATGCCACACCCCTTCATGTCTGTGTGGACTCTTCTCTGACTGGATTATCCTCTCTTCTAATTCATCCAGCAAATTTCTACTTATCCTTAAGGACCCAGCTCAAATAAGGCCTTTCCTGACACCCTCTCCTTTCCTGAGCGTACCTGGTCCCTCAAACAGGCTGTTCTGATCTCTTTTATAGGACTTGATTGTCTTCTTCCCCTAATGCACTATGAGTTCTTAAATATCTTGTGTTAATTTGTATTGACAGCAATTAGTACTGGGTCTGGCACATGGTAGGTACTCAAAAATAATCTTTCAAGTGCATATATGTATTGCACGTGTGTGTACACATGCACTCACACACACACCCATAGATACTTACACATACATACAGGCACACCTCATTTTGTTGTGCTTTGCTTTATTGCTTTTTTCACAGACTGAAGGTTTGTGGCAACCCTGTGTTGAGCAGGTCTGTCAGTGCCATTTTTCCAATAGCATGCACTCACTGCGTGACTCTGTGTCACATTTTGGCAACTCTCACAATATTTCAGGCTTTTTCATTATTGTATCTGATGGTGATCTGTGATCAGTGATCTTTGATGTTACTATTGTTAATTGTTTTGAGGTGCCACAGACCATGCCCATATAAGGTAGCGAACCGAATCAATAGTGTTACATGTGTTCTGACTGCTCCAACGACAGGCCATTCCCCCATCTCTCTTCCTCTCCTCAGGCCTCCCTATTCCCTGAGACACAACAATATTGAAATTAGACCAATTAATAACCCTACAATAGTCACTAAGTTTTCGAGTGAAAGAAAGAGTTCCCATCTCTCACTTTAAATAAAAAGCTAGAAATGATTAAGCTTAGTAAGGAAGGCAGATCGAAAGCTGAGATAGGCCAAAAGCTAGGCCTCTTGTGCCAAACAGTCAGCCAAGTAGTGAATGCTAAGGAAAAGTTCTTGAAGGAAATTTAAAATGCTACTCCACTGAATATGCAAGTGGTGAGAAACTGAAACAGCCTTATTGCTGATACAGAGAAAGTTTTAATGGTCTGAATAGAAGATAAAACCATCCACAACATTCCTTAAACCAAAAGCCTAATCCAAAGCAAGACCCTAGCTCTCTTCAATTCTAGGAAGGCTGAAGGGGTGAGGAAGCTGTAGAAGAAAAGTTTGAAAGTAGCAGAGGTTGGTTCATGAAGTATCAGGAAAGAAGCCATCTCCAGAGCATGAAAGTACAAGGTAAAGCAGCAGGTACTGCTGTAGAAACTGTAGCATGTTATCCAGAAGATCTAGCAAGATAACTGATGAAAGTGGCTGCCCTAAACAACAGATTTTCAATGTAGATGAGACAGCCTTCTATTGGAGGAAGATGCCATCTAGGTCTTTCATAGCTAGAGAGGATAAATCAATGCCTGGCTTCAAAGCTTCAAAGGACAGGCTGATGGTCTTGTTAGAGGCTAATGCAGATGGTCACATTAAGTTGAAGCCAGTGCTCATTTACCATTCTGAAAATCCTAGGGCCCTTTAGAATTATGCTAAATCTACTCTGTGTGTGCTTTATAAAAGGAACAACAAAGCCCGGACGACGGCACATCTCTTGACAACATGGTTTCCTGAATATTCTAAGGCCACTGTTGAGGCCTACTGCTCAAAAAACAAAACAAAATGAAACAGCAGCAACAACAACAACAACAAAAACAGATTCCTTTAAAAAAATTACTGCTCATTGACAATGTACCTTGCCACCCAAGCACTCTAACGGAGATGTAAAAACAGATGAATGGTTTTTCTATGCCTGCTAACACAACACCATCCATTCTGTAGCCCATGGATCAAGTAGTAATTTCAACTTTCAAGTCTTATTAAGAAATACATTTTGTGTGGCTATAGCTACCATAGATAGTTATTCTTCTGATGAATCTGGGCAAAGTAAATTGAAAACCTTCTGGAAAGAGTTCACCATTCTAGATGTCATTAAGAACATTCATGACTCATGGGAGAAGATAAAAACATCAACATTAATAGGAATTTGGAAGAAGTTGATTCCAACCCTCAAGACTTTAGTGGAGGAAGTTACTGTAAATGTGGTGGAATTACCAAGAGAACTAGAATTAGGAGTGGAGCCCAAAAATGTGACTAAATTGCTGCAATCTCATGATAAAACTTTAACAGATGAGGAGTTACTTCTTATGGATGATCAAAGAAAATAGTTTCTTGAGATGATATCTATTCCTGGTGAGGATGCTGTGAACACTGATGAAATGACAACAAAAGATTTAGAATATTATATAAACTTAGTTAATAAGCAGCTACACAGTTTGAGTATTGACTCCAATTTTGAAAGAAGTTCCACTGTGGGTAAAATACTACCAAACAACATTGTATGCTACAGAGAAATCTTTAGAAAGGAAATGTCCATTGATTCAGCAAATTTCATTGTTGTCTATTTTAGTTTCTTAGGCTGTTCAAGCAGATACCATGAAATGGGTTGGTGTAAATAGTTGGAATTTGTTAGCTTAGAGTTTTAAGGCTAAAAGAAAGTCCAAATCAAGGCATTATCAAGGCAATGCTTTCTCCCCCAAAATGGTGGCATTCTGGGGCTGGCTGCTGGTGATCCTTGGCTCTACTGTCACATGGCAAGGCACATGGTGGCATCTCCTGGTCTCTCCCTTCTCTTCTGGGTTCCATCCATGTCCAGCCTCTTACTTCCTATGGCTTTTCTTCTCTCTGTCTGAATTTCATTCTGCTTATATAGGACTCCATTAATAGAATTAAGATTCATCCTAACTGAGGTGGGCCACACCTTAACCAAAGAAACCTCATCAAAAGGTCCTACTTATAAGGAGATCACACCCAGATAATTAAATTTAAGAACATGTTTTCTGGCATATATACAGCTTCGAACTGCCACATTTTCTTATTTTAAGAAATTGCCAAAGTCACCCCAATGTTCAACAACAACCATCCTGATCAGTCAGCAGCCATTGACATCAAGGCAAGAAGATTACTACTTGCTGAAGGCTCAGATGATGGTTAGCAGTTTTTAGCAATAAAGTATTTTAAAAATAAGATACATACATTGTTTTTTAGACATAATGCTATTGAGCACTTAATAGATTACAGTATAGTGTTAACATAACTTTTATGTGCGTGCAGAAACCAAAAAAATTCACAAGACTCACTTTATTCCAATATTTGCTTTATTAAGCTGTCTCCAAGGGATGCCTGTATGTACCAGAGGAAAAACTGACTGAAGAGATTTCATCACCATTACTATACAAAATAACTCCTCCCAGACATTTGCATGATGTTCCTCTTATAGGAATTTAAATCAAGACTCAAAGGACCAAAATGAAAAAAAATTTTTGTAGACATAGATGTTCACAATACCAAACCAAAAGAGGGTCGATGCTGCACAGTACATTTCCAGCAGAAGGAGACCTAGCACAACATTCCAAAATTGCACATAAAATGCCATTTCATCAAAAGCACAGCCAAAGTTGTCCATGTATCCCCTAGAGTGTGACCAGAACTGACAACTCATTCCTGAATCCACTCGCCAACTGAGAGCTGAGAATGCTGAGGTACCAGTGACTGTGTTTGTGTTCTGTATGCACATACATAAGAATAAAACTTGGTGATACAACTGTTAAAATCTTAGTTCTATACCCATTGGTCATTTGTCTTAACTCTTTAATTGAATCACTGGATGAACAAGCCACTTGTGAATTCTGATACCTGGACTGGGGAGTTGTGGGGCAAGGGTCTCTTGGTATGGTTTTCCCCATCCACAAAATGAGGACAGTAAATGCTCTTTGGCACATTGTGAGGTCATAGGAAAAATGGATCTTGGGCAGAACTCAATTCTGCCTGAATTCAGAATTAACTCTTAGGGTATACTGTTTAGGGGAACATGATGAGATTAGGGGATTTTGCATTAAACATACACAGTCTCATTCTGTTAAAAATATTATCACCTCACAACTATATACACATATCATAATGGAGGTATAGCAGATCAGAAATATAAAATTACTGCAGAGCGTCCTATTAAGTTTTAGTTAATACCTGTGGTTTCTTTTAGGTGAAATCTGATTTCTCTCTGCTCCTCTTTCATTATTTTGAAAGAGAAAGAAAATTTTTTCACTCAGATGTTCACTGAAGTCTTGGTAAGAGGAGGAAAGAAGAGCATTATCCAATATCAAGTATTTTTAAAGAACCTGCTCCTATTTCCTGGGAAAACTGAAGATGAGAAAATATTATTCTAGTTTTCAAAAGGGAAAGGAAGTGGGTTTCTCAGACTATGATGCAGAAGCCAAGGATTTCTTCTGAGAACTTAGAACCTCAGCTTAGTGAACCTATTGATACTGAAGTCGGTCACTGGCCATGGCGAGTTCCTAAATTGGAACCTCTAGGTCATTTGAATCTCTACAGCATCAAAATGAATGGTGAAGCCACAGATACTGTAGCTGCTAAGGAGTTTCCATGACTCTCCAGAGATCTACAAGAAAGAAGTTGTCCATGACTCAACAGATTATAAGTGTAAATAAAGCTAGATTATAAATGGGAAAAGAGGCCCAATATAACTATAGTATCAAAGAAAAGAGTATGCCTGGTTGGAAAGCTTTGAAGAACCAATTCATACTTCTCTTTTGTGAAAAAGGGACTGGGACAGAGACTGCAAATATAAACTCTTAGCTACTGTGGACTTGGGAACCAAATGGTGTTGAGCTATCACTATTTGAATGGATATGGGGCAGAAAACGTGTAGAGGCTTAGATTGCAGAACCAAGACCAGAGAGTATCAATTACAAGGAGTAGGAATTTGAATCAATGTAAGAAAATATTTTACAACAGCCATCACTGCTGTAAAAGGAAACAGCTTCCTTTAGTGGGTCGTGAACTCCCTGCCCCCGGAGGTGCTTAAGCAGAGGCTGCCTGGGGATGTAGGGAGGGAGGTTCTAAGCATCAGATGGGCAGATCACTAAATAGACAGCTACTGAGGTCTATCATTTGTGAGGCACTCTTCTGAATTTGTGGTTTCTTTGGCTCTTGAAGTCTTATATTTAATGATTCCAGTTAACGGGCTCTCATTGTCCTCACCCTCAGCTATTTGTCCTACATCCTCTTGTACTGTTGATTATTGGCCATGCCACCTACATTTTTGAAGGCCTGTGAAGCCAACAAGTAAAATTCTATATTATGTACATGTACATATTTAAGAGCCCAAACAAAGAATGCCACTGGGGAGCAGGAAGAGAAGGCATCTCTCTGTCATCTCCTGTTAAGCAACTTGTATGGTATAATGGTTAAGAGCATGAGCTTTACATCAGACCTACATAACTTTTCAGAGCCGCAGTTTTCTCCTCTGTCAAATGGGGATGATAGAAATGCCTACATCATAGGTTGTTGTGCCTGCAAGGTGCTCAGCTTAGTGCCAGCATATAGAAAACTCCCACTCAGCCTCATCATCAAAAATATTATTAGACTCTACAGAGTGTGTTCAAGGCTCTTCATCAGCACAGCACCTGGTAACAGTAAATGGTAGCTCTTAATACAAATAGCAACAGCAGGGGTAGTAGTAATATTAGTTAAACTACTAGTCATAGTAGTAGTAGTAGCAATAGCAGAACTGGGACTTAAACCACATATCCTGACTCCTGGTCCAGTGCACTTTCCAAATCCTGGCCATGTGAGTTTTATCCTCACATTTTGCTCTGTGTGTAGTTGGATATGTGCCTCCAGACTTGCAATGTCCCTCCCTTTTAAGTATGAAGAGATCAGACCGACACTGATATTTCAGAAAAACGATTTGACTTCTAGGGTTTTTGCACTCTTTTCTCTGAATAGTAGGAGAGATAATATTTGCTGCTAACTCAAAAGGCTATTGTGAGGATGATGTGAAAACAATTAATAGGGAGACCTGGAAATCTCGGTTTACCCAGGAAAATGCCATTTATGCCTTTTTTGGTTAATTATTAATAGCCTCCTTTTAGCTTTCAAAATTACCATAGTTTGGATAACAAATTATATGCTCACTTTAAACATAACACTCACCACTATTTAGTCATTTAAACTTAGACCAGGCTGGGGAAAAATTGCACACTCCAGACAAACTGTATTCAACTAGTATTTTTTTTTTTTAAAGCAACTATTGCTTTTAAGAGATTGTATGTCACTCTCGTGGGCATAGATAAATAGCCCATCAATATTGTCTAATTTCACTGACTAGAACAGGAAATTGACACCGTTCTTTCCTGTGGGAACCTGTTTTGTAAATGGTATTTATCTTCCATCCTTCCCTAAGCTTGAAAAACAAGTAGGGGGCTAGAGAAGCCCTGATGACTCTTTCTTTGCGTACAGCAGCTTTAGTACATAGGCACCCCCAGGCTTTTTTCCTGGGTGTGGACCAGAAGGTGAGTACAAGCTGTTCCACAGCCAGCCTGCAGTTGGGGTTGGTTCTGGGGAGTGCTACTTGGGCATCAGCTGCTCCCTGCTCTGCACTCCCCAGATCAAATATCAGCTGCCAGGACCAACTGGTGCCTCCTGAAGGTCTTTAAAAAATGATTTTCCAGCTGTGAAAGGCTGTGCCGTTGTTCTGCGGTTTGGCCAACTTCTCTCTGACTGGCCCACCGCAGCAGCCACGCAGGGCAGCCAGAATGAGACAAATCAAAGGGTGGACAATACAATAGCCACTGCTCCACCGTTCCTCCTGCCTCAGCTGTCTGATGCCAGATCATCAAAAGCCCTGCATATGGCCCTGTGCATGCTCATCATTCACCTCACAGGTCTCTAGAATTTTCACAAGTCAGAGGAGGCGCCAGGAGGAAATTTGCAGCCCCTGAGGGTGCTCTGGGGGTGGTTAATAGCCAGGGAGGGTGAAAAAAAAGGGGGAAGTTTAGTGTGCTGCAGTTCCTGATTGTTTGGCTAACAGCCGGAGGTTGACCTTGAGCTTGCGTCTGCCACATGGCAGAGGCACCAGCCGGGCAGCTTATTCTGAGGGATCAGGAATAATGGAACTTGAAAATGCAAATGGTTTTAATGAATACTTCCCTCCCTCCACCACTTCCACTCCATAGCTAGTTGTGCAGGAAGAAGTGATTCTCAGTTTTCAGGGGGAAGTCATTTACTACCTTACTCTAAGTCTAAAAGTATAGCTCTAGCACATGACAGTTCCATAAACAGGGACCCATCCAGTGGAGGCCTCTGCCGACTGTCTGAGCCTTGCCAGTTTGACTTCTCTAGACCGTGGGGAAGTGTGCTGTGCTATGATTTTACCCTGGATGAGGGCAGTGGTCAGAGAGTGACTAGAGACAGCAGTTATCTTGGCCTTTTATGAGAACTGATGTTGGCAGTGGGCCTGTGTATAAGAGACCGTTTTCAGCTGCAAGTGCTCCTGGGCCTGGCCTGCGTCTTGCTCGCCCAGTCCAGGAGGCTGATGCTACAAACCTGGAGTGGAGGGGAGGGAGCAGAAAACAAGCATACCTGGCTGCTCTGCCTCAGGGCTCCAACTCAGGCACAGGTGTCTCCTTTCTTCTAGAACGCAGCTTAGGAGAGAATAGAGAGGCTTATCTTGCTCCTCTTCAATGCTGGTCCTGGATAACTTGACTCAACCTCTGTCTCTAATTATCTGTCAGGTAGTTGACCATGTGGGACTCCTTCTTTTTTTATTGTGGTAATATATGTATACAACATAAAATTTGCCATTTTAACCATTTTAAGAGTACATTTCAGTGGCATTAATTATATTTACAATTTTACAAAAAATTTTATACAAAAAAATACAATTTTACAAAAAAAAAGTTTTACTAAAACTTTTTTTTAACACCAGAAACTCTTTACCCTTTCAATAATATGTGGGACTCATTGTTGGACTTAAAATGTGAGGCCCATTAGTGTTGAGGTATTGCAATCAGCATTTAAAATAAGAAAATTGCTCCCCTTTATTTCCCATGTCTAAATTCTTATCCTAGTCCTTGGCGAAATTTCCTGTACAAATAACAGGCTTGAAAGTAGGTAGGGAAGCTCTATGTGTGTAACAAAATAGAGAAGAGAGAGTAGGTTTATGCAAGTAAAGGTGGGTTCTCATCATTTTCATCTCATTATCTCACAGAGTTAACCAAAAGTGTTCTATAAACTTTAAAGTACTATACAAATGTAAATGGATGTTATTATGGTTATTTTAATTAAAAAAAAAATTTTAGAGAAGTTGTAGGTTTACAGAAAAATCATGGAGAAAACACAGAATTCCCATATACCCCCCCACACACATGCAATTTTCCCTATTATTACACTGTATTAATGAGGAAATTTTGTTACAATTGGTAAAATTATTATAATAATTATAATCATACTATTAACTATAGTCCATACTTTACATTAGGGCTCACTGTGTTGTACAGTCCTATATTCTTCAAAAATTTTATTCTCGTAATATACATATAACTTAAAATGTCCTTATTTTAACCACATCCCAATGCATAATCCAATGGTACTAATTATATTCACAATTTTGTGCTACCATCACCACCATCCATTAACAAAATTTTTCCATCAGTCCAAGCAGAAACTCTGTACCATTTAAGCATTAACTCCTCATTCCCATACCCAGTCCCTGGTAACCTGTATCCTAGCTTTTGACTCTATCAGTTTGCTTATTCTGTGTTTCATATCAGTGAAATCATACAATATTTGTCCATTTGTGTTTGGCTTATTTCACTCAATGTAATGTCTTCAAGGTTATCCATGTTGTCAAATGTATCAGAACTTCATTTTTAAAGTCTGAACAATATACATGTGTATACCACATTGTGTTTATCCATTCATCCATTGATGGCCTCTTGGGTTGCTTTCATCTTTTGGCAATTGTGAACGATACAGCTATGAACATTAGTATGCAGATTTTCATCTAGGTCATCTAGTTTGTTGGTTTACATTTGCTCATAATATATTCTTATAATCCTTATTTCTGTGAGGTCAGTAGTAATGTCCCCTTTCATTTCTGATTTTAGTTATTTGTGTCCCCTCTCATTTTTTCTTTGTCGGTATAGCTAAAAGTATTTTTTTTAATTTATCATCTTTTCAAATTTTGAAAATTTTGGTTTCATTGATTCTATTGCTTTTGTATTCTCTATTTTATTTGTCTTTGTTTTGGTCTTTTTTATTTCCTTCCTTCTGTTTGCTTTGTGTTTAGTTTGCTTTTCTTTTTCTAGATCCTCCAGTTGTGAGGTTAGGTGTTTGATTGGAGGTCTTTCTTGTTTTTTAATGTAAGCAATTTACACTATAAATTTCCCTCTCAGCATTGCCTTCACTGCATCCATAAATTTTGGTATGTTGTGTTTTCACTTTCATTTGCCTAAAGATATTTCCAATTTCCTTTGTGATTTCTTCTTTGGCCCATTGCTTGTTTGAGATTGTATTGGTGTTTAATTTTCACATATTTGTGTATCTTCAGTTCTCCCTCTGTTATTTATTTCTAGCTTCATTCCATTGTGGTTGGAGGGGACACGTTGTATGATTTAATATTTATTATTAAATTTATTACTAAGTGTTTGGGTGTGGGTTTCTTCAAGTTTACCCTATCTGGGGTTCACTGGGATATTTGAATGTGTGTATTCATGTCTTTCATTAAATTGGGGATGTTTTCTGTCATTATTTCTTTGAATATTCTTTCTGCCCATTTTCTTCTCTTTCTGGGACTCCCATAATATATATGTTGGTACAGTTGATGTTATCTCCCACAGGTCTCTTGGTCTCTGTTCACTGTTTTTCATTATTTTTTTCCCTTCTGCTCTCAACCTGGATCATTTTGATTGTCTTGTCAGTGAGTTCATTGGTTCTTTCTTTTGCCAACTCCAATCTGCTGTTGAAACCCTCTAGGTAATTTTTCATTTCAGTTATTTTGGTTTTCAACTCCTGTAATTCTGTTTGGTTCCTTTTCAAAATTTCTATCTCTTTATTGAGATTCTCATATTTTTCATGCATTATTTTCCTGATATTCTTTTGTTCTTGCTCCATGTTTCTTTTTTATCTCTTTGAGCATATTGAAGATCATTTAAAAAAAAATCTCTGTCCAGTATGTCCAAGATCTGGTATTATTTGATGATTGTTTCAGAATTTTAATCTTGTTCCTTTGGATTGGCCATCAATCCATATATCTTTGCTTGTCTTGTAATCTTTTGATGTACACTGTACATTTAAAAATTTTAATGCATTAACTCTGGGATTTAGTCCCTGAGCTATTTGTTCCTTAAGTTTGTGTCCAGCTTGTGATATTACAGAGACTTCCATGAGTGGCAGCTGATTAAAAACAAAAACAAATGAACAAACAAACAAAAACAACCAACAAACCAATGCAAAAAAAGCACCTTTCACATTCTTTGAAAACTGGCTCTGTGTTGACTGGTACTATTGTTGGAAATAAAGTGGTACCTGTAAGGGAATAAACGCTCTCTCGGTTCTGGAGGAGAAAAGAATTTATTTACGATCTTGCAAGATGGGGCTTCCAGCCAAACACGCGGAAGGCTGGCGCGCCAGAGGAACAGAATGGCGATGTTTAAATCTCCTACTCCTAATTCGCAAGTCCCTCCCCTGTTTCCCCATTGACTGGGTACTACAGAGGTTACAGCCTATCCGAGAACACTAACTAATTCATCTTTTGAGATTTTAATTTGTACAGCCAATCCCAGAGAGCCAACTAGCTCATTATTGAGATTTTGAACTGATTAGCCAATCCCCCCCCAAATTTTTATTTTTATTTTTTTGCTGTGAGTTCCCGCCTCTGATACTACCTCATGTCTCTTTACATCAGGCAGATTCTCTCTTCTCTTTGTCTGGGGCTTGTTTAAACTGGTTTTGCCTCCATTTCCCTTATTCCATGCTGTCTCTATGTGAAAACGAAACTTATTCCTTTCTTACACTATTCTTCAAATATAGTCCTCCTATCAAAAAGATAGAGGCAAAAGTTAAGTATGGAGTCCTTCCTATTTTTTCTTAGCCTGTGTCTTGTCCTGGGCTTGTGTTTGCATGTGGACTCAGGAATTCCCCTTTTTACAGGAATCCAAATGTCCCCTATTCCCTATGAAAGACTTTCCCCTTCTCCTGGGTGCTCTATTGTATATCTTAAATATGGTAATCCTTTGCCCCAGGCTGCTTTGACTTAATTGTTTATCACACTGTCTACAAGCTGCTTCTGCCTGCAACATAAGTTCTGGGACCGGAAACTGGAGTTAGTTCAGTTACCAAGTTCAGTCTTTTAGGCTTTTACCCAATAGACTGGCACCAATATATAGACACCCTAGTTTGTGCATACGGGTTTCTCTGCTGTTTCCAGAGCAGAGCCAGGGAGTCACAATGGGGACCCAGCACAGGGGAGGGGGTGGGGAAGGGGCCAGCAAGTGGGCCATGAGCTTCTACTGCTTTTAAAGCTTTGTCTTCTTGGTTCAGCACTTGCCCAGTTTCTGCAACCCTTTCACTATTTTCTAGACAAATTTAGCTAGTTGTTCAGTGATTTTGTAGGGGAATGGAGCTCTGGAGTGTCTCATACTACCATCTTGGTCAACCAGAAGTCTGGTTATTTTATTTTATAATTTTTTCAAAATGAAAAAGTGATTTCTCTTATAGAATTGGTTGTATGAGAGAAATCAGATGAACACAAAAAGCACTAGTTTGCCCATGTGGCAGTAGTTCAAAATCTCTTTCCAAGGGTCACACTTGTACAGTATCGTTTGTCCTGAAATCCACTGCAAAAACAAATTAGAGGTATGTCTCATTTTAAAAGTGGATTTTGGAAGCAAAACCAGTTCGGAACACATTATAAGGGATGTGATACCACCATATTAAGTTGTAAGATATACAAACTGAATTAATTAGTTGAAAACTATTATTAGATTCAGGGTATTTCACCATACATTAATTGCTGTGTCCTTGTAAACAAATCCTGTCTAGTATGGCTTATTTGTAGACTGTTACAGTTTGCATAAAGAAAGAAAAAATTAAACTGGAGGCTTTTTGAATACAGCATGGTACTGAAATCTCATTTTCTGTGGCTTTTTAAATCTACATGTCTTTTTCAAAAGCTTAAATTATGTTTACTTATTATAAGCTTAGGCTATGAGCCTGGATTTATGCACTTGTTCTCTGAATGGGCTTTGAAAGAAAGTATTGTGTGGTAAATTTTTTTCAAAAAGGAAACTCTTGGTTATTGAGCCATAGACCATTGTCCTAGAGGAGAAGGAATCAGTCTGGGTTTCTCTGAAGATGGTTAACATGCCAGCAGAAACAATTGCTCAGGATATTTTGCAAATTTACATTTACATTTGTTGATTCCATATTAAACTGAACAACCAGGCACATAGAAGGTAAACCTCTCTTTTAATTAACCCTCGTGGTGTGGGCCCATGTGATTAAATATGATGGAGCTGCTCCTGGGGTTTCTGCTACTGAAAATACTAACAATAATCATTTGTTTTGTTTTTATATTTAAACACATTATTGCATAGCTTGGTGCAGGGATAATTACCAATTTTATCTCCTGTGTTTTTCTAATGTTCATTAATAACAATAAAGGGTTGTAGGTTAAAAACTCATTTAATTGCCTTTATGTTAATGACATTATGAATAGCCTTAGCTACAAGATTCTAATTCTGTCCAGTATCCTCTTTCTCAGTGGAGCCCCAGGAGGGCTGCTCATTTTATCAGCATTACTGATTCAGAGATTTTCCTTGCAGGTGGGTTTTTTGTACATAATCAGAATTAATGCACAACACATTTTGCAAGGAATGGAGTAAAAGCACTTGGAATAAGTAATTAACTAGAGTGCCCAAGGAAATATGCCCAAGCATTTTTTTTAGCATATTCATAAAACATTAACAACAGTCATAAACATAGTAGAAACAATTTCCTGGTAATATGCTTTTAGAATATTTTCTGGCTCCTTTCTTTTTTATTCCTCATATAGGGGAAATTTTTTCTTAAAACTGAAAATCCCAGGGATGCGGACAAAATGCCCAATGTGTGGTGCTTTGGGAATAGATGTGCTTCTGTGCTGCTGCAACCAAACTGGCAGGAGACTGGGCACCATTTCTTCCCCTCGCCACCCACCCCCGCACCCCCCATCTCCATCATAAAATTTATCAGGGAGGAAAAGGAATGAATGCAGTTGGCAATATTGTAGGAGATGTGGTTACCGCTTGTGGTGGCTTGGAGCTATGTATCCCAGAAAAACATGTTCTTCAATTTAATCCATTCTTGTGGGTGTGAACCCTTGCAAATAGGACCTTACTTCAGTTAAGGTATGGACCAACGGAATCAGGATGGTTCTTAATCCTATTACTAAAGGCCTTATGGGTTAGGCCACAAAGAGAGAAAAAGCTACAGGCGGCAGCCAGAAGCTGGAAGTCAATGGAACTTTGAAGAGAAAGGAGAAGCCAGGAGAGGCTGCCATGTGCATTGCCATGTGATAGAAACGCCAATGACCAAGGATCACTGACAGCCAGCCCCACAATGCCACAGTCTTCTGGTAGTAAGCATTGCCTTGATGACACCTTGATTTTGAACTTCTTCTAGTCTCAAAACCACAAGCCAATAAATTCCCATTGTTTAAGGCAACCCATTACATGGCATTTGTTTTAGCAGCCAGGAAACTAAAACACCACCCTACTCCCATTCCCTAGTATTAACCTCTCTGCATGGGAGAGAATGCCCAGAAGCAAGAAGAAAAAGAAAAAAAAAAAACAATAATAATAATAATAATAATTTCACCGGATGCTGTGGTATACTACCTACTACCTAAATTCTCCTTGGACTGACACACTCTGTCCTCTAGCTGTTGATAGCTGATAGCTCTCAGTCGAGTCACTCTCCTTAGCTACCTCACCAAGGTTATTACTTCCCTCCCCCACCCCCACCCTGGGGGAGCAGCCTGCATCCACTGACTGGTTGATAAGAAGGTTTAAAAGTCTGGCCCACTCTCTCTAACTGAGCCATCTCGACAGGTGAACTCGCTGCCCTCCCCCCTACGTGGGACCTGACTCCCAGGGGTGTAAATCTCCCTGGCAACGCAGAGTATGACTCCCGGGGATGAATGTGGACCCGGCATCTGGGACTGAGAGTATCTTCTTGACCAAAAGGGGGATGCAAAATGAGATGAAATAGTTTCAGTGGCTGAGAGATTCCAAATGGAGTCGAGAGGTCACTCTGGTGGACATTCTTATGCACTATATAGATAACACCTCTTAGGCTTTAATGTATTGGAATAGCTAGAAGTAAATACCTGAAGCTACCAAACTCCAACCCAGCAGTCTGGACTCCTGAAGACAATTATATAATAATGTAGATTACAAGGGGTGACAGTGTGATTGTGAAGACCTTGTGGATCACACCCCCTTTATCTAGTGTATGGATGAGTGGAGGAATGGGGATAAAAACTAAAGGACAAATGGGGTGGGATGGGGGGATGATTTGGGTGTTCTTTTTTCACTTTTATTTTTTATTCTTGTTCTGGTTCTTTCTTATGTAAGGAAAGTGTTCAGAGATAGATTGTGGTGATGAACGCATAACTATGTTATCATACTGTGGACAGTGGATTGTATATCATGGATGATTGTATGGTGTGTGAATGTATTTCAATAAAACTGAATTTAATAAAAAAAAAAAAAAAGTCTGGCCCACCTTACTCAATATGGGATAACTCAGACGGGCCATCCTGGTATCTGAGTGCCCTGTGAGATTGACTGAGACCTTTGTCCTGCATTGTTCATCCCTCCCTCATAGGTGTTTCTGAGGGCACTCTCCAATAAACCTCCTGTGGGCAAATTTCCGAATCTCTTTCCCGAGGATCCCTGATCTACGACAGGTAGATCTACTACAGTTACCAACTGGTCCATCTTCATGCTGTCTTGTGAGCACAGAGGCAGCAGATACTCCCAAGGCTTTTGACTTTGGTATCCTCTTGGGACACATTGGGCACCTCTGAGTGGTGCCAGAAGCAAGGTGCAGATACATTTCCGTCATACTGAGTGTGCATCACATGAAGTAAGGTATATGAAAATGTTTTCAAAATCATGGACCTTGGAGTTAGATGCATGGGTAACTTGTCCAAGGGTAAGTTACTTAACATCCTTGAACCTCAAATTCCTCATCTGGAAAGTGGAAATGATGACACAGGTAATATTTGTATGGTTTTTATTAACACAGTTTCCAAAATGTAGCAGTGATCAGTAGATTCAATAGCTCACTTTTTCCCATTCTCCCATCTCCATGGAAGTTTTTCACATGAGATATGTCTGTTCATTGCAAATAATCCACACTATCAACCAGACCCGTTTCAAGATTGAGGTTTGGAATAGCTCTGGTTCTTCTTGGAGCTCAGCAAGCAATGCAAATGGGAGCCCACAGAGGACAGTGGCATGGACCCTGCATAAAGCTCCTGGTTAAAGGAAGAAGAACCAGAGTATGTACAACATATCACAAGTGACTTAGAGCAAGACCACATCTAGTTCTTCAAAACACTGGTACAGAGAAGTAGGCAATGGTATTGGTTTGCTATGTACCTGGGCCCTTGAATGCATAAGCTTATTTAATTCTCACAATACCCTTGGTTAGATACTATTATTATGTCTCTTTTACAGTGAAGGAAACTTAGGTTCACAGAGGTTAAATAACTTGCTCAGGGTGGCACAGCTAATAGGTAACAAAACCAAAACCCTTGCCTCTAACCATACTTTATAATAACAAAGAAACCAAGGCTTAACATTTATTTAAAATTACCCACAATATAAATATTTCCTAGCCAATTCAATGTCCTATTCCTTTTTAATAACAGTGTCAAAAACTTCAAGTCCCTTTGAAGTCCATTTTATGATGGTGCCTGGTGCTAATGGTATTTCAGTGAAGTCAAAATGTCCTAGTGCTTTCTTTATCCATTAGAAGCTTTCCCTTGCCCTATCACAATCTAACTTGGAATTTTAATTTTAATCTTAAAATTAAAGATGTGTGTTTTGATAGTCCAGTTTAAGAGATTTGGAAGTGATCACTGGTCAAAAGAATGTCCCATCAGATTTGTTAAAGTCACTACATATTCAAAAGCACACTGAGTACAAGATATCATTTCCTTATAATACTACAGGTTTATATAGCACATAAAATTTTATCTAAAGCTTTTACACTTATCTGACGTCACAAAAACTTGGTGAAGTGGTATTAGAGCCACATTTGCCCAATGATCAAACTTCTCTCCTTTAAGGAACCTGCCCAAATGCCAAACATTCCATTGAGAGCAGAAATGAGTTTAGAACCCAATTTTCTAGACTCTTCACTACTCAAGTGTGACTCTTGTGTCAGGAACATCAGTGTCACTTGAGAGTTTGTGAGAAATGCAGCCCCTCTGGAACCACACAGATCTACTGAATTAGATTCCCCAGTAAATTCATATACACAGTAGTGTTTGAGAAGCACAGTCCTAGAGCTTCAAGCCAAGCTCTGTCCTCTAGGGTTTAGACTGTCAGTCCAGTGAGAGAAGGCCTGCACCTGGCTTGCCCACCACTGTATACCCAGCACTCTCACGGTCCTCCTTTAGACCACACCAGCAACTGTATCATTGGGTAGTTTCGGCTGCTTCCTTCTCTCCAACTCCCTGCTAGCCAGTCAGTATCTGTATCCATTCCTAGGGGAAGCAGCATAATTTTTCATTTTCCTGAAGGTCCACCATCAGCATCATCTTGTACCTTTGAAAACAATGGAGTCATGCTTGAAATACATATGGAAGCTTTTAGTTTGCAATCCTCTCTCTCAGCCTGCAACACATGTGCCTAAAGGGATTGGGAACTTTGTACTGTGTAATTACTTAAGTGAAAATAACATATATGAAGAAAAAAGGCTATTTATATCAAGTGCTACTAATTAAATGAGAAATAATGGGCCCAGATGAGAAAGGATACAGTCAGAGAGAACAAGAAAAACTTCCTGCCAGTAAAGGCCAGCAGACAATGGGACGATTTTTCTAAGTGAGATAATTATGGCCCCTGTAGTAGAATGTTGAGGTGAGATAAGTTCTAAGAAATTATAATGTGCACCCAACCCTATAATCAATGATGCTTTCAGGCACCAGCTCCAGGTCACAGATTTTGAATACACTAAATGCTTAATTCAGGGCTGACCTTTCACCTGAAAGATCTCAGGGTAAGAGAAAACTTGTGCACCAGTCCTGTGCTCCTTAATTTAACTCTTCACTGAAATGCTCCAGGAATAAATGATGGGAGGATGACATTCTAACCTCCACTTCCCACTTTGCTCTTCCATCCAGAAGGCCATTTCCATTTCAAACAGCTGATAGAGCAACAATGTACTCATCAAAAAACTTGTGAAGATGAACCCCTACCTCTTGCCTTATTTTTCTTAAAGATCAGGAGAACCGTGGTGTGGAGGTGAAAGTCTCCTATTCAGAAAATCAGTGCAGACTGAGGTTTCATAAGCTGCTGCATTGGAAACAATTTGCTTTCTCATGAGTCAGATCTAGTGATGGCTATGATAAAAATAAAACAATTTAAAACATACTTGTAGAGGATGTTTAACTTCCAATTTGTTGTTGGAAGAGTTGGAGCCTAAGTAAAGAGGAATTCACGGAGAACTGAACAGGCTGCAGATCACAGATGTGATGGAATACTGCACTTCCAAGTTCAGACTCTGGGACAGAAAGGCCTGGGATTGAACCCACCTTCTGTATGGCACCTCGTTCCAGCATTTCACCTCTCTAGGCTTCATGTCCCTCATTTGTAAAATGTATGAAACAGTAGAAACTGCCCCTTAGGGGCCTGGGAGGATTAACTAATCAAGAAACTGACTGAGTTAAGTTCTCAGGAAAAGTAAGTTCTTTTGGTATGCAAGTGAATGGCTTCTATTTGAAAAATCCCCAATTTTATACCAATTTATCAGGTGTCTTGTGTGGACTTGAAACAATGGGATTGAGAAAAGTTATCTGGAGCATGTTTCTTGCCTTGAATGAGCTTACAAACCAGTTGGGAAAATGATATGAGGACATGAAACAAGGAAAACGGAGAGAGAACATCTGAGTGCCAAAGAGAGATGGCAGCCAGAGGAGAAGAGAGAACAGATGAGAGGAATGTGGGAGGCGTGGAGAGACTGAAGCCAGGAGCTGTGGGGAAAGGCTTCAAGGAGGAATAAACTGGATTGTGGCAGCTTCCTTCGGGATGTGTGAACCTTGAGAAGAGTGATGAGCCACACAGCAAACAAACGTCTTTAGATCTGATCTTAAACCACCCTGATTATCTAACGGACAAAATGTTACATGGGAGTACCTCTGCTCAGCATGAGCTGGCTTGTCTCTATGACATTACCCTCTCCACTGCTCTTAGACAAGATATTCCTTCATTGCTTTTTATTGAGCACATCATACATGTCAGGCACTGGGGATGCAGGTATGAACAAGACAAAGCATACCCTGATCTTTATAGAGCCCATATCCTAGTGGTGGAGATATAAAGCAAACCCATAAATTTGTAATATAATATCAATAGGGAAAGCACAGGGCAAGGAACAGGAAAGATGGTGGCTACTTTAGATAGCATGGGTGCGAAGGCTTCTGAGGGTATGACGTGAGCACAGACAGCCCTGGAGACTAGAGGAAGGGTATTCCAGGCAGAGGGAACAGCAGGTGTAAAGGCTCGAAGGTGGGACTACATTTCCCATTTTGAGAGAAGTGGAGCGAGGATGGTTGTTTCCAGAGCCATGCACGGACTCCCGTAACATAGAAGAATGTTCTGTCTGCCCCAGTGATGCACTAATGAGCAAAATAAAGCCCAGGCACATTGATCATACTTCTAAACGTAAGTTGACAAATAGAGTTGAAGAGACACTAGTGACGCAATTGGCATTTGCAAGCTGATAAACTGATTTAATTTATCTTACAAACACCAGGCAGGTTTAAGATGCGTCTGATTGCTTAGGCTGTGGTTCAAATTGTCTAAGCACACTGTGGCCTTAGTTTGAATTATTTTCTGTTTTTCTGCCTGCTACAAACCCAATGATGATTGTTATTTAGCAACATTACATTGTTTAGTAAAACTACATGAACAGGTAGATTTCTGGATAAGAGTAAATGGGTGCTCTGCTCACAAAGACCCTCATCTTGGGACATTCCCCTGAATAATACCACATTATCATCTAACACCAATAATTCAAGTGACAATGTGTTGTTGCAAGTCTTAACCTGAAATCTTGAACTAAATCTGTCAGAAGTTTTCTTTTTTTGCAAACTGGCTAAAATGTTTATTGGAAGAGAAGAAAAATGCCATGGAAGCAGTATGTTAAGAACACTTTGTTCAACATTTCATAATTTTTATTTCATAATTTCTGCCCACAGCCTGATAACATATTCTGATTTTGATTTGCCCATTTTCTTAAACTGTGCTGATAAAATGTAGACATCTAATATGCAAACAATAATACCTCACTCTCCTCACAAGAGGGATAGAATAATTATTGATATGTATGTATAAATGCTATGTTCTTCAACTTGATTCTTTAACCTTTCTCCAGAATAGACTCTTGGGACATTTTTGAAGAAAAAGTGTTTTTTTTTCCTTCCAGATTGATTTGTTGGCCAGGGTAATATTTTTGGTTATGCCGATAAAATGAAAGGGAGACAGAAAACCAGGCGGTCAGTGTGGAGCTATTATGAAGGCAGAAACGAGGATAAAGAGATGATAAACGTGCGTCTCACACCCACTCCATCAGCTAAAGCCTGACCTCAAGCCTCTTTTCCATCTGAGCTCCAAGCAAGTCACCATTTTTCACAGCAGCACTTAATAGTGGACATTAACTCAGCCCTCCCCAAAAGGGCTGACCTGCAGTGTACCCTCGGTGCTTCTCCAAACTGTAATCACTTGCTCACTCAGTAATTTTATCAAATAGCATGCACCTTTTCCAGCCACTTATTGGCCAATTAAGTCAAGTTCTCACTGAGGGGGTCCAGCTGGCTTCAAGTTATCTTAGATGAATTGATTGAAGACATTCTGCAATCTATGAACCCAGTTTAATGATCTAGGTGATAATACTTGTAATTCTTTTTAGTCAGGGGAATTTGCTGCAGCTGTTGTCGGCAAATCCATGTTCTGATACACTGAAGTACCAGAAAAGCATTAATCCCCCCTCAGAGTTCCATAGCGATAGCTGCATTGTGAAAAGGGAAATTAAAAATTCACTCGGCATTGCCAACTGAAGACAATCTCTCTGTTGATGTGTTTTTGTTTTATCCCATTATGAATGTTTTTTTTTTTAAGGTGGAATACAGGAAGAATACATTATTGATAATATTTCATCAGGAATGGTGAAATGCAAATAAATCCTCATTCACTATTACGTCTGTAAACGGCAAATCAAAAGTAAGCACTGCTTTATGGCAAAAACACAGTATCTTCTAAAATATTGGGGTGGGGGCTCTAAGGACTAAAGCTATTATTTTTGTAAGAAGTGTTACATGGAAGACATAACTAGTAAGAGTTTGTGCTCCCGCAGCCTGGATTCACTGCTATTGAAGTGATAATGAACAATTGTCATATGATGACACAGGCCTTGAATATATCTCTAAACACTTTTCTGCACAGTGACATATTTTTAAAAAGTAATCATTAAATAATTTCCTTGCTTGCTTTTCTATGTGTGCATTTGTTCCCTAAACCATGGAAACCTTAATTTTCCTCCCTATGAAGCAAAGACTGTAAGTAACAACTCTGGAGGTTTTTCTGGGTGTTGCAAATTCAAAGTATTTGGGAACACTCTCCTATGGTGGGCCAGTGAAGTTTCTGTTTACAAACCGAAAAGCTGGTTTTGATTTTCTTGTGAAAGTGGCAGCTGTGATATTAATTTACACTGTGCTGAGGAGCCGCCGTCCCTCTCTTTCTGGAGAATGGGTTCTTTTTCACTGAGAGGTATGACTGAACCTGGCTTTGGGGATGTATGACTTGCTGAGAGAGGCTGGTGTTTTTGATGAGATTTTAAATTCTTTCCAGTGATGCAAGGAAAACAATGGGCTAGGAAGGATGTATTTTCAAGTGGAATGCAGAATTTGTTGGAAAGTCTTACTTGGATCACAAACATACTTTAAACTTAGGGGTTCAAATTTCATCAAGATAGAGGGCAGGAGACAAGGATTGGCATTCTTTTTCATTTTCCTAACTGGGGAAATGAGCTTTTGAGGTCTGGTATGAAACAAACTGATCTTTCTCTGAGAACAAAACACCTGATTATTCAAAAACTCTTTTCTGCATTTTTTTTTTTTTGCCTCTGTGTATTCCCTTGCCCCCACCCATGTTGTTGATGTGTTAACCTAATTTAATAATTTCTAACTACTATAAATGAAAATTCTTACACAAGTGTGAGTAATAAACAAACACTTGCCACATGCCAGACACTGTTGAAAGGACTCTGTGTGTATTAAAACTCAGTTAATCCTAAGAACCTCCCAGTGAGATCAGGGCTGTCATTATCTTCATTTTACAGATGAGGAAACTGAAACACAGAGAGGTTCAGTAACTTTCCCAAAGTCACAGAGCTACTAAATGTCAGAGCCAGAGTTTGAGCGAAGTAGGCTGGTTTTAGTGACTGTGTGCTTATTGAATACACTATACTGCCTCTCTGACTTCTAGTAAGTACAAAGCATCAAAGTATCTCTGTTTTGCTATCCAGTATGCTTTCCATGTTACCTTCACAGGCAAGGAATACAGAAGAGCAAAAGGATGACTGGCAACACAACAAATAGAAATCACAACTTTCCGAGGTCCTCATTTTCAGGAAGCCTTGCTGAATTCCATTATTTTGGGTCTTGATACTCTCCAAAAAGATCAAAGCACAGAACAAATTTTGCCTTTACCTCATCTTTTTTTTTTTCTTTTCTTTTTTTTTCAGATCAGCACAAAAAATGAAATGTCAAGTTGACCTTGAACTCATCTCCCGGTCTTAGCCTGATTTCTCCTTCAAGCCCATTTTGTCTCATTGAGACGTGGACACACATGTCCCCTTTCATACATATTCAGGTTATGCTTGGTGTCAGTCTGTTTAATCTGAATCTTGCACTATAACAACTGTTGAAAAAATTAGGTCATACTATGCATGTAGAGAACTGGTATGGACATAGAGATGTAAGAAGGGAAAAAAACTAAATGCCATACAAAAATTACCTGAAGCTTAATCTTAACCTTACAGATAAGGAAACAGAGGCTAAGGTCACACACAAATGCCTGTTTTTTACTGCTTAGGGCATCTCTTTCAAGAAACCAAAATGTATTACAATATGGAATTGTTTTCATTGAGCATTTATTTGTTTTCTTCTAAAAAAAATACACAATCTCTATTAACACTGTTTCCGTTTGCTAATTCTGCCTTTTTGCAAAATAGCAGCAATGGATTGGCTTCTATAAAAGGGAGTTTATTTGGTTACACAGTTACAGTCTTAAGGCCATAAGGTGTCCAAGGTAACACACCAACAACCCAGTACCTTCACTGGAGGATGGCCATTGGCGTCCGGAAAACCTCTGTTAGCTGGGAAGGCACGTGGCTGGCGTCTGCTCCAAAGTTCTGGTTTCAAAATGACTTTCTCCCAGGATGTTCCTCTCTAGGCTGCAGCTTCTCTCCAAAATGTCACTCTCAGTTGCTTTTGGGGCGTTTGTCCTCTCTTAGCTTCTCTGGAGCAAAAGTCAGCTTTCAAAGGCTGTCTCCAAAACGTCTCTGTAAGCTGCAGCTCCTCTCTCAACTCCTCTGCGTTCTTCAAAGTGACCCTCTTGGCTGTAGCAAGCTTGCTCCTTCTGCCTGAGTTTATATAGTCTCTAGTAAACTAATCAAGGCCCATGCTGAATGGGCAGGGCCACACCTCCATGGAAATTATTTAATCAGAGTTATCACCTACAGTTGGGTGGGTTGCATGTCCATGGAAACACTCAAAGAATTACAATCTAATCAACACTAATACACCTGCCCACACAAGAATGCATCAAAGATAATGGTGTTTTGGAGGACATAATACATCCAAACTGTTACAAACACTTCACAGGTTAGGGCATCCTCTCATAAACTCATAAACTCATAAATACTCTGTCCTGTTCCTTCGTAGCATTTGTTGCAATTTTATTAATTAATGACATGCACAATCACTTATTTAACTTTGATTCCCCAAATAGAAAGCTCCATGTGGGTAGAGACTGTGGTGTGCACTATGATATCCCCAGTATCTGACACACAGTAGGTGCTCATATATTTAGTGAATGATACAAATGAATGAATGAATACAATATTTTTACAGGAATTGATTACTAAGAGTAAAGCAATGTTTTAAATATTTCTATCTTTGGGCTTCTAGACTAATTTATTTTGAATACAGTAGCTGGAGTAAAGGCTAAGCTGCAAATAACAAAGAGCTCGTCCTCCCACCCCCACCCCAATATACTGACTTAAATAAAATAGAGTTTTGTATCTCTCTCAGGGAATGGTCTGACTGATTCAGGCTGGAGAGGCAGCTCTGCTCCATGTAAGCAGGGTCTGCCATCCCTACCATATGGCTTTCAGAGCAGCTCAAGTTGTCAACATTTCCAGCTGGTTGGGAGGGGTGATGAGCCCAAATCCAGCACATGGGGCCTTTCTTAAATTGGAGATGACATAGAAGTTGCACACATCTCTTTTGCTCACATCTCACTGGCCCAAATTTGGGCTCATGGGCCACTGTTAGTGGCCAAAGAAGATGGGAAATGCAGTTGCTAGCTGGGTGCCCATGTATCCACAAATGAGGAAAAGATAGATTTTGAAGGATAGCTAGTAGTTGGACACTCTGTGGATGAAAAATGTTTATTACAATAGACATCCAAAGAACTTGGGATAAGATTAGCCATAGACTGTTTTAGTTCCTTAGGCTGCTCAAGCAAGTGCCACACAAAGGGATGGCTTAAGCAATGGGAATGTAACTCATGGTTTTCAGGCCAGGAAAGTCCAAATCAAGGCATCCTCAAGGCAATGCCTTCTCCCCAAAGACTGTGGTGGTCTGGGTCTGGCTGCCAGCAAAACTTGGTCCTAGGCTGCTCTGTCACATGGCAATGTGCATGGCCACATCTCCTGGCCTCTCCATTCTCTTCTGGGTTCTATTGAATGTCAGCTTCTTTCTTCCTATGACTTTCTCTCTATCTGTTCTGCTTTAAAGGACTGCGGTAATAGGATTAAGATCCATCCTGATACAGGTAGGCCACAATCTCATCAAAAAGTCCTACTTACAGTGGGTCCACACACACACATGAATGGATTAAATTTAAGAACAAGTTTTTCTGGGGTACATACAGCTCCAAACCACCACAGGCATAGAGTTCTAATCTTAAAATATCCCCAATAGTCTCTTCTCATTTGCTCATCATTTGTTTGTTTGTTTATTTATTTATTTCATATTTATTTATTTATTTATTTTAGGCTCTTCATTAAAATAGAGCCACTTCATTGGTAATAGGAGATTAGGATATGGAAGAAAGGAATGATGTTCTAAACAAGAGGGAATTGGGCAGAAGAAGAACAGAATGATGTGAAGAACTTGTTCTTTATCATTCATTCTCTGAATTGTACCTTTCCTTTTCCAGTGAAGAAAATGCTATAGTAGGCAGCTTCTAGGTTTGGAACTCAATGATCTCAGCCACTTACTATTCATACTGTTGGTAGTCCCCTTCCCTTGAGTATGGGCTGTACTTGTTGACTTGCTTCTAATGAATAGAATATGGCAGAAGGGAAAGGATGTTACTTCCCCGAGTAGGTTACAAAAAGACTGCGGCTTCCATCTTACGCACCCTCTCTAACACTCCACTCCTTCCCTCTGAGAGAGGCCAGCTGCCATGTTGTAGACTTCCCTGTGGAGAGGTCCATGTGGCAAGGAACTGAGGGAGGTCTTCAGACAACAGCCGGCAAGGAACTGAGGCTTCAGTCCAGTATCGGTGGGGAAATGAATCCTGCCAACAACCAATAAGTGAGTTTGGAAGTGCATCCCTTGCAAATTGAGCCTTCATATGAGACTACAGCCCTACTCAAAAGCTTAATGCAACCTCCTGAGACACCCGGAGCCAGGAGCACCCAGCTAAGCCGCTAGGTTTCTGACCCACATATTTCTGACCCACAGAAACCGTGAGATAAAATGTTTGAGGTTTCATACCACTGAGTTTTAGGGGTAATTTGCTACACAGCAATCAACAACTAATATAAATGCAACCATCTAATAGAATAAAATAATTATAATTATAATTAATTAAAAATCATTATAGTTCAACTGCTTCCATTTGATCAGTAAGAATTAGAAAACCTGGAGTCCAGTCTGCCATGTACAAGTGTAGGATCTTCTAGTAGCTTCAGTTTTCTGGTCCTCGATTTTAATTTACCATATGAAGGGGGATATTTGCCCTGCACACTTCACAAGGTTACTAGAATGATCATAGAAGAGAATTTATGTGAAAGTGCACTGGAAACTGTTAAGCCCTATATACATTGACAATCCTAATAATCCTGGTAAAAAAGCTAACATGTATTGAACACTTACATCATGCTAGGCACTGTTAAAAGCACTTTCACACTTTATCTCACTTACTCTTATTATTAAGTAATGTCTGATGATCTTACTAAACCCTAACATGGTATGTGTCATTGGGGTCACTGGATTCATGGCACACAGAACAGAATGTCAGAGAGGTAAATTCTGAAAAAAACAAAACAAGGATTCTGTTAAGGAAAACTCCCTATCTCTTGGACCCTGGGAAGCAGAAAGGAGAGTTTGTTTTAATGGAGGTGTATCTGCGCCCTTTTCTGATAAAGGCAGGATTTTCAGGGAATAGACTTGTCTATAAGAAAGTAATATATAAATTACAGCAGAAACTCCCGTAATGGAGATAACTTTTTTGTGTGTGTCAGAAACTTCAAAACCGGAGGGGTCCATTATAGTATTAGAAAAAGGGATATAATGTCATTCAAAAGCAATAAAATATGGACCAATATAGCTTCAAAGACACCCCTCACCCCCACCCCCACCCCCTAAAAAAAAAACACAGAATATGTATCTAGAAGTCCTAGGCAGAGGGAGGGGAAATGAGAGATCATGGAAGTTAGGGGAAGAAATGAAGGGACCAAACCTGCCCTTCAGGCCAGAAAGGTCCAGGGTGTGTGACCTAAGTTGCGGTATAGACAGGCTCCAAGTGTTAGACTCAGACCTTCACAGAGAGAAAGGAGCTGTCTGGCAGTATTGCCTTTAGCCCCAGGCATTAGGGGCTCCACACATCACAAACACACACACACAAATATATGCATTAAAGAAGACACAGGCACCTCTGTCACTAGGGATCAGTGAACAGCTTTGACACAGGGTGACCCACTCTTGTGACTAACACGGTTCAAGACCTAGGAAAATGCCTCTCTGTCTCTCTTGCCCTTTGTCCTCCACCAGCATCTGAAGCCCCGAGTCTTCATGGGTTGTGCCACCACTCTCTGGAGCATGGGGAGGATTTGAGTATCAGAAGCACTTAGGTAAGAGAAAGGACATATTAACTTGTCAAACCCTTCCTCTCAGATAGTGTGAGTGCTATTGAATGCATAATGGAGTATTATTCTCCAACAGTACCCAGCATACATGTCCTTGCTTCTTTGTGTTCCAATTTTGTTCCAAAGATACTCAGAATTCAGTTTTCACTATAGTTGCACAGGATAGACAGGGAACATTTTGCAACAATTCACATCTCTCTTAAAATGGTTATATGTAAGTCTAGATGTAACATTCAGGAAGCACAATACCTATCCTTTACATTGGTAACTAGATGGACACTGAAAGCTAGAATTGCAAATAGATTTACATTACAAGAACATTTAATGAGACATAATACATTTTTTCAAAATTTAAAATTCAGCTTTATTTAACTAATTTAAAAGTTTCCTAAGGGCAAAGTCATTTTGTTTGATAAACAAAAATATTTACCAATCAGAACATTGGCCAATTTTTTTTTTAATTGTATGTGTGTCATATATAGCACATATTTGAATTTGTTATTAGGAGACATAATGTCAACACTTTGTTTTTACAGAAATTCAAAGATTATATACAATATTTTCTGGATATTCCCAAAGATGAATTCTTTGATGTAACAAGGTAATGAGTTTAAACTCACTCTTAAACACAATATGGAAATGCTGACTAAATGTTGTTAAAGCAATTAGATCTAATTTAGGTAAGATTCAAGACACACCACAAGAGTTAAATGAAGAAACAAATAAATTCAAATAAAATGAGAATCATGATTTTTGGTGAAAAATGAAACTAATTCTGAATTCACACTGTCTATAGTTATTTGATGTGAACTGTTGCTTGTTATTAATAATATTACCAAAAATTATCCAACAATTCAAACAGATCTAAGTTTGGCTATTCCACTTTTAAAAAGACTAAAAAATATTTTGAAAAATTTTAGAGTTAATGGTTTTTCTAAGTCAAAATAAACTGTAAAATGTTTTTTGCAAAATGTGTCATGAAATAGGCAACAAAAGTAATATTCCAATAAAATATAACGGCATTAGTGCAAGGAAATGAAAATATTTACTTAACTATCAAGGTTATTCATATATAAGTAATTTCCAATAATTTCTAATTTTAATGGAGACTATGTTTCTGGTCATTATACTCTTAATTGAAGAGAGGTTTTAATAAGTTAAGTAACGCCTTGCTATTTTTTGTTTCCTTTACAACTCGGTATTGGCAAATTTAAATAAGAATGTAAGATACTGTATGAATCTAGAAATTCCTTTACAAGATATTCCTTCATCATAGCCATGTTAAAAATGACAGAGATGTATTTGATGATATTAAAATAATTTGTAATATTTTATGTAATAATCCTAATTTGTCACATGTTTACATATTTTACAGTTTTTGAATATGGTATATAACAGTTCATTTCCTAATTTAAGTATTGGTTTAAGCATTTTATCAATAATCAATTGCTCCTGCCTTAGCAGAGTGAAGTGGCTTATCGTACGTCATAGTGAAGTGTTACCAAATTGAGATGAACTTAAAAGTATATCTAAGAACTACAATGACTTAAGAAATATTGTCTAATTTGTCATTACTGTAAATAGAACACACGTGAAGACCTTGGTTATACCAATATAATTAGTGATTTTGCTGAAAGGAAGACAGCAAAATTTAATTTCATATAATAAATATATAATAGTTAATGAATTATGTATGGCTTTATTACTGATGTAAATACCACCAGCTCATCAACAGAGCACCCAGACATGCACAATAATAATTAATTCAGTCATCTTTGATATTTTGCTGACTGTCAATCATATAGAAAACATAGTTTTACACACATTTTCTCAACTTTGCTGTTATGAATATGTATTTGTCAAGGTAAGAAGATAGAATGTAGTTTATTTAACAGTTTGTTAACTTGATTTATAACTTCTAAATATTTAGACATATGACCTATGGGCTTCCATTTCTTCACATGCCCTGTGCCCCCTAAATGTTAGGAGAAGTCTGCTGCCTGGAGGGACAGTGGATATTAACCTTGGGCCCTACCTGCGCTCATCCGTCGTCCTAAAGGATGAAACCAGAGAGGCCCTTAGGAGTAGCTGGGCAGGCCAAGTTACGATTTCACACACCTCCCCTTTCTTGTACGCAGCAGGAGAAGCACACACACAACCCTCCCCGCATTCTCACTGTGTCCAACATTCTTTAACCAGAGGATAAACCTCTAGTAACATTTTAAAAATGCAAACGCACAATTAAGGTGACACCTTAATGTGAATGATTTTTAGTTGGTGTAATTACTCTTCCAGTTCATCCATCCTCTGCCTGAATCATTCATTCATGAAGAATGTACTAATATTTTACCATGGGGCATCTGCACTGTCCAATGGGTAATGTTTACTTTAGAGGGAGAGGAAAGGTGAGCTGAGGAACTAAGAGGTCTTAAAAATATATGAAAGATTTCCATGAGAGATTATATTTAATCTGCCTGCAGTGACACAGTGCTCAGTTGAGGGACAAGTAGGGCTGAAATCCAGCTCTTGCTCAGCTCACCAAACCATAAGACCCGATGCCAGGCTGAATATGCCCAAAGGGTGGACCTTCCTCTCATTCTTCCAAAGGTCCTTTATGGGATAGCTGGGGCACTTTCTGCCTGACTCCAGAGGACCGAATTAGGTCCAAAGGATAAAAGTTATATTGATGTCAATTTTTGGTTAGTATAAGGAGAAAATGGTTTATAAACTTGATCTTATTTAATCCTTACAACAATCCTGAAAGATATGTACAATTATTGCCCTCACCTTACAGAAAAGGAAACAGGCTGAGAAGTTAAGTAACTTATCCAATGTTAGTAAGCAGCAAACAAAGAATGCTAAGCCAAGTCTTTCTGCTTAAAAAAAACCCATGCTCATTCTACTTCACACTATGGTACTTCTTTCTAACAATTTGGGCAGTTTTATGATGTAATGTGCTATTTCAGAAGCTAGAAATTTCCGTATACCTTAAAGTTTTTAAGAACAGGTTGAACATCAACTCCTCAGATATATCATAAAGGAGATACACATTCTCAGTGAGTAGCTGAACCACCTGATGCCAACACAGTCTGAGTTCAGTCAGGAAAACAGAACCTCTCTATGTGTTTCAAGTGTAAAAGCGTTTTAATACAGGAAAATATAGGCTTAACCAACCATTGTAAGGGTTGGGGGAACCGTGATCAGATAAGCCACCAGTGATGATCCCTGCCATTCTAAAGCAGGTAATTTACCAGGGAGCACCTGAAAGCCACTGCAAATTTTAAGAACCCTTGATAAGTTCCTGCCCTCTAGCTCAGTCTGTAGTACCAACAGGCGTAATTCTTAAGAATCTCACTGGAAGCATCTTAGAACCTCACATTTGCCCATGCATCCTGAAAATCGTGGCTTCTTCTCTTCGACCTTTCAATTCTCAGGTGTGTCTCTCATCAGATGATTATATCCCAGAACCATTTGGGGTTGGGGATTCTGGGCAATGTAGTTCCTGAATAGAAGAGAATAATGGTACAGCTGAGTTGACAACAGACATTCCAGCATAATCTTTAAGCCCTTTTCCACTGTAATGATGTAGGATTTTTTTGATGTGTGCTTATTAACTAGTTATCACACTTCATCTTATTTTTGAGGGTTAAAAGAGCAGAAAGTTCTCAAGCCTCTTCAAGGGTCCTTGTCACTGTGAGGAGATATAGCACACAAATGCAAAGCTGAAGCTATAGGTAGATTTTCACAAATGTTGTCATTTTGATTAAGATTTGAGCACTGTCAATTGGTCTGGCCCAAAGAAAACCAGGTAGCTGAAAAACCAGGCCTGCCCCTTAGGCTTTTGAAAGATTAGCTTTCACACAAAGGATTATGTTCATAAGGAATATACTGCAGGTGGCAGATTTTACGATGCTATCTTTGTGTGTGGTCAATCATACAGTTTAGCTGGGAGGAACCTAGACATCTTTTGGTCCCAGATGCCTCCAGCCACCTCTCATTTCCTGGAAACCTTGGCATATCTGGGAATATGGTTGGGAGGTGTGGACAGTAACAGCACTCCTCTCACTGGGAATCCTGATGAACCATGGACATGGAGGAATGGTGGCAAGTAAGGGCAGTAGCAACAGATTTGGAGAGCTACATTTTAAGAATTCAAGACTTGCCAAGTCAATGTGGAATATGACTCCCGGGGAGGAATCTAGACCCGGCATTGTGGGATGGAGAACATCTTCCTGACCAAAAGGGGGATGTGAAAGGAAATGAAATGAGATTCCAAAAAGAGCTGAGAGGTCACTCTGGTGGGCACTCTTACGCACAATTTAGACAACCCTTTTTAGGTTCTAATGAATTGGAATAGCTAGCAGTACATACCTGAAACTGTCAAACTACAGCCCAGAACCCATGAATTTTGAAGATGATTGTATAAAAATGTAGCTTATGAGGGGTGACAATGTGATTGGGAAAGCCATATGGACCACACTCCCCTTTGTCCATTGTATGGATGAATGAGTAAAAAAATGGGGGCAAAAAAAGGAAAAAAAAAAAAGGCACCCAGTGTTCTTTTTTACTTTAATTGTTCTTTTTCACTTTAATTTTTATTCTTATTATTTGTGTGTGTGTGGTAATGAAAATGTTCAAAAATAAATTTTGGTGATGAATGCACAACTATGTAATGGTACAGTGAAAAACTGAATGTATGCTTTGTATGACTGCATGGTATGTGAATATATCTCAATGAAAATGAATTAAATATATATATATATATGTAATAACATGGTATTTTTAGAAAAATAAAAGATAGCCCCCCACCCCCCCCAAAAAAGACCTGCCAAGATGGCTCAACTTGCTGGTTGGCAACACCCTTATTTTACAGCAACAGCTCAGGTTGGCTAAGGGACTAAATGATGTCACAAGCAAATCAATGGCAGAGTCAAGACTGGAACTCAAGAGTCCTTATATCCAGTCTCAGATGTTTTCCATGATGGTATCCACCTCTCATTCTATCTGTAGGCTCTCTTGCTCTCTATCTGTCTCTCTCTCCCTTTCCATCTCCCTCTCTCTCTAATCTATCCATCTTCTATTCTTCCATCCTTTCCTCCATCTACTCCTCTAATCATCTAGGTATGTCATCTCTCCTTTCAACCATCCATGTACAAGCATTCATATCTACGAAGATATGAGAAAGCATCTATTTCCCTTGCTACAATTAATTGAAGAAGGGACTAGGAAATGGAGGAGTGATTGATTTTTGTTTGTTTGTTTGGGCTCCTACCTGAGTAAAGAAAAAGATTTTAGTCTATAACACAGCATCATAACAATAGCAGGACCTATGAGTTTTTCTAATAGGTAATTCCAGGCTAAAGGCAATGCATTTGAAAAATAGCCTAGTGTGCTGTAATATTAAAACAGTAGGCCACTATAGCTATAATATACCAGCTATTGATAAAAAGATTACAGGCCCCCATCACCCAATATTCTCCTTTCTGTGTCCCAGCACTCACTTTTGCTGTTGGAGAATCCCACTTTTGAAGGGAGGGCAGGGCCTTGATTGGTGTGAGCAACTCATTAGAACTCTTGTGACTTGATAAGTACCAGCCAAGACACAGACTAATACCACCTTAGGAAACAAATATTTTAAAAACTTCCTCAAAGTTATAAAATCATGTCTCCATTTACATATTTGAATCTAATCATAGTATTGTACATATGGTTTGTCTATTGTATTGAAAGATAAGTTCTCTTCTGCCAGGCCTTAGGGAAACATGAATAAAATTCATTAATTCCTAAACATATGGCTTACATCTAAAGTATTTTGTCTGGATTTGGAGGCTGCATTTTAAGAGGCACATTGACAAACTATAGTGTGTTTAGACAGTGACCACAATTAATAATAAATAGTAATAAAATATAATTTTAAAAATATTTCCCTTATTGAGTACTCCACTAAGCACATTACATGTGTTATTACTTTTAATCCTGACAGCATTTTACCTTTGAGTAGGTCGAGGACTAGAAAGGTTGAGGTGCCCGAGGTCATGTAACAAGTAACTGAGGTCACATAACAAGCTGTAAAGCCAGAACCCGAGCTTTTAGCCACTTACTGTACCACGAAGGCCCAGGAAACATTTCACTTGAGAAGCTGTAGAAGAGCTGAGAGTGTTTGTGTTGGTGAAGGAAAGCACTGGACCAATGTGGAAACAAGTCACTGGATGGCAGATTTTATTCCAATACAAGAAAGACATATCTAGTAAGTAGAGCAGCTGAACAAAGGGGTGAGCTCTCCCAGATTCCCAAGCTCCCATCCTTAGAATTAAGTGTACAAGCAAAAGCTGAAAAACCCTTTCTTAGGAATAGATAAAAGATTTCAACTATAACATATGCTGAATATATGAAATTAGCAAAATGGAACAAATAACTACATTGTTGTTTTCATTTCTACTTACTATTAGAAAAACAAAATTAAAAGTCTCTAGTTTCCTATGAAATTTTCTTATGATTGTTCTTAAAAGTTGACTCTGGGGTGAATGCCTAAGCCCATCTTCTGAGAGTGTATCAACTATCTTTTTTCTGATAGTCTGTTTCTTGGAACAGTATAATCCTTAGGTCTGACATTCAGATTTCAACCTTACAATATTGTTATAAGGATTAAATAAGTTAATGTGTGAGGAAGGGTTTTGTAATGGCTGCATGCAATACAGATGTAAGGGATCAGCAAACAGAAATCAAATATATTTAAAGCCCCCTTGGTTGTTTTTTGTTTCTGCATAAGTATACAGACCGGTCCTTAAATCTACTGAATCAACCTGATATCTGTTTGCAAAATATAGTCATATAAATACAGCGAAGGTATATATTTTTACATTGTCTCAACCAATATTTACATAGTAACTGGCACTTACTATGTGCCAGACATGTACCAAGTTGATAGAAATGGCTAAAATATGGCTCATACTTTTTAGAACAGATCTGCTGACTGGTAAAGATATGGTGCTAACAAAATTTTGACTTTCAGAAAGAAATGGAATCAGTAACATGTTTTAGAGGTGTAAGGTTAGCTTTAACAGAAGTCTTCTTCACGGTCTACATAATTATCACTAGTTATTCCTTATGCTGAAAAGGTTGGTATGGTATTCCTATACTCTACAAAATCTCCCTCACCTCTATTAAATCATTCACATATCATGAAACAATTAGCCCACTGGTGAAAATCCTGAAACTGAGGTCCTATGCATTCTCACTTTTGCACTGCATTATTTCCATCCACAGCTAACCTTATGCTCTAAAAGCAGGAGAGAATCTTTGCAATTAAGGTTTTATAGCACAGAAGCGGCACACTGAAAAATGCTCGTGATCACTTGTTTGACTGGGATAGGCTGTCATGTCAACGAAGTGAAAAGAAGTCATGGTCCTCAGGTTGTAACATTCAATCCCAAGTCAGTGAGTAAGGGGAGTGTTCCAGTTTGCTAATGCTGCCAGAATGCAAAATAACAGAAATGGATTGGCTTTTATAAAGGGGGTTTACTTGGGTACACAGTTACAATCTTAAGGCCATTAAGTGTTCAAGGTAATGCATCAACAGTAGGGTACCTTCATTGAAGGAAAGTGGTGTCCAGGAAAACCTCTATAAGCTGGGAAGGCATGTGGCTGGCATCTGCTGATCCTGGGTTGTGTTCCAGCTCCTCTCTCAGTTCCTGTGCATTCTTCAAAATGTTGCTCTTGGGGTGTTTGTCCTCTCTTAGCTTCTCTGGAGCAAAAGTTGTTTTTCAACAGCCGTCTTCAAAATGTCTCTCTCTAAGTTGAAGCAAGCTCCTTCTGTCTGAGCGCTTATATAGGGCCCTAGTAAACTAATCAAGCTCACACTGAATGGGCAGGACCATGCCTCCATGGAAATTATCTAATCAGAGTTATCACCTACAGTTGGGTGGGTAACATCTCCATGGAAACAACCTAATCCAAAGGTTCCAATTTAATCAACACTGATATGTCTGCCCACACAACACTGCATCAAAGAATGTGGAGTTTTGGGCGACATAATACATCCAAACCAGCACAGGGAGCTTTGAGGAAAGCAGCAGGACTATTCAAATTTAACCAGGTTGACCTGCTATTCACTATCACCTAAGGTAGGAGATACATTTTAAAGATTTGCCAAAGCACAATCAACAGGGTGTGGGCTGATAGGAATAACAGATTAATCATACCGGGAGTTGTCCCAGGACTCAAATGCACAGTGAACAGTAATAAGTGAAAGGGAGACACATGTCAATACAAAAGCGTCTTTTGGTCTCCCTATTCCTTTTTAGTCTGGAAACTTACAGAGTTAGTGTGTTATCTTTGAAAATGAAGAAATATACGAATAAATAAATTCGTGGAGAAGAAGGAGGAAAGAAAGAAGAAAGTGGAACTCATATTTACTGACTTTGACCACTGTGCAATGCCAAGCAGAAATGTTAATACATGGTAACTACTGCCCGATTCTGTATTAACCGTTTCACATACATTACCTCATTTAAACTTCACAGCAGCCTCCTCAGGTAAGAATCATGCCTATCTTTACAGATGAGAAAACTTTCCCACAACCAGGAATGGGGTAAACTTAGAATTCAAAACCATGTTTTCTCACGTGTTCTAGTTTGCTAATGCTGCTGGAATTCAAAACACCAGAAATGGATCAGCTTTTATAAAGGGGGTTTATTTGGTTACACAGTTACAGTCTTAAAGCCATAAAGTGTCCAAGGTGACACATCAGCAATCGGGTACCTTCGCTGGAGGTTGGCCAATGGTGTCCAGAAAACCTCTGTTAGCTGGGAAGGCATGTGGCTGGCGTCTGCACCAAAGTTCTGGTTTCAAAATGGTTTCTCCCAGGAAGTTCTTCTCTAGGCTGCAGTTCCTCAAAAATGTCACTCTTAGTTACACTTGGGGTATTTGTCCTCTCTTAGCTTTTCTGGAGCAAGAGTCTGCCTTCAACAGCCATCTTCAAACTGTCTCTCATCTGCAGCTACTCTCTCAGCTTCTGTGTGTTCTTCACAGTGTCCCTCTTGGCTGTAGCAAGCTCACTACTTCTGTCTGAGCTTATATAGTGCTCCAGAAAACTAATCAAGGACCTCACTGAATGGGCGAGGCCATGCCTCCATGGAAATTATCTAATCAGAGTTATCACCTACAGTTGGTGATATCTGTTGGGTCACATCTCCATGGAAACACTCAATCAAAGAATTAGAATCTAATCAACACTAATATGTCTGCTCACACAAGATTGCATCAAAGATAATGGCTTTTTGGGGGACATAATACATTCAAACTGGCACATCATGTAAAACCCTTTGCTCTTTCTGCTACATCAAAGAACACAAACATGTTAATAAAAATGGATGTTATGAGGGTTTGCAAACAGTTAGCTCATGGTCCTAGGCATGGTTCTAGGTGCTGGGTATAGAGTGGTAAACAAGACAGACAAGTTTCTGTCCTCAAGGAGGTTAGAATCTGCAGGGGAAGAGAGAACATAAACATGTAAAAAATTTTAATAAGATGATTTCAATTACTTGTAAGTGTCATGGAAAAGATGAAGTAGGGTTCTGAGGAAGAAGGATGTAGTAGTTTGAAGCTTTTATGTACCCCATAAAAGGCCATGTTCTTTCAATCCATTCCTGTGGGGGCAGACCTGTTGTAGGTGGGGCCTTTTGATTAGGTTACTTCAATTGAGATGTGTCCCGCCCATTGAAGGTGGGTCTTAATCCTCTTACTGGAGTCCTTTATAAGAGGATAAAAAAGAGAAGAGAGATGAAATTAAGACAAGCTCACAGAAAAAGCCCCAGAAGAGCTGAGAGAGGAAGCCACTAAAGCCAAAAGCTGAAAGCAATGAAACCCGGGAGAGAAGGACCATCAAATGCTGGCCATGTGCCTTCCCATGTCACACATGTGACCCGGATGCCAGCAGCCTGTCTTCAGAGTCCAGGTATCATCCTGTTGATGTCTTGAGTTGGACATTTTCATAACCTTAGAATTGTACATTTTAAGTTACTAAATCCCCATTGTAAAAGCCAACCCATTTCTGGTATATTGCATCCGGCAGCTTTAGCAACCAAAACAAGGGACCGGGGATGCTGCTTCAGCCAGGATCTGAAGGGGCCTATCTGAAGAGGAGAAGTTTGAATGAAGACTGAGGAGAAAGGGGCAGCCATGCAAAGACCCAGGGGAAACTTGTTTCAAGAATAAGCTCAGCTTGATCTAGGGACAAAAACAAGGCCAGAATTGGACTAAATCCACAGAGCCTAAATGGCAGAGACACTATTACCCAGAGAAGCTCAGGATGATGGTATGGAGGACTCCATCTCAGTGGTCCCATAGTGCGAAGTGTGTATGTTTCCAATTCTCACTTATCACTGGATAAATTTTGAAAGGTTAGTCATAAAAATCATTTTTCAATAACTTTAGAAGACAAAGTAATTTTTAAGTAAATATTTTTACTTCTTTGAAAAAAAAAAAAACAAAAAAAAAACAAGAGGGGCCAGTGGGTAGGAAATGAGAATGGAGGGAGGTGAGGTGTGATGGTTGGATTCATGTGTCAACTTGCCAGGTGATGGTACCCAGCTGTCTGGTCAAGCAAGCACAGACCTAACTGTTGCTGTCAGGTTTGTTGCTGGTTAATAAACCAACAGGCTCGTTTATTAAATCATCCATCAATTGGCTGCAGCTGTGACTGATGATGTCAACAAAGGGTGTGTCTTCCACAATGAGAGAATGCAGTTAGCTGGATTTAATCCAATCAATCATTTGAGGACTTTTAAGTGAGACAGATAGAGGAACTTCACTTCTTCTTTGGCTGACCAGTGAAGCATTTCCTGAGGAGTTCGTCGATGTTGCCAGTTTGTTTCTTGAGGAGTTCATCAAACACATTTGTCAAAGTTGCCAGTTTGTTTCCTGAGGAGTTCATCACATCTTCATTGGAGTTGCCCATTTGCTGCCTGCCCTATGGAATTTGGACTCGTGCATACCCACAGTTGTGTGAGACACTTTTATAAATCTTATATTCATAGATATCTCTCATTGATTCTGTTCCCCTAGAGAACCCTAACTAATACATGAGGCCTGGAAAATAGGCAGTTCCAAATCATCAGGGTCTTTTAGCCAAGCAAGGATTGTGGATACTACTCTAGGTGTTATGGAAAACCATTGGAGGGTCTTGAACAGGGGTGAGACATTACTCTGTTTGGCTTGTAAAGGATGCACTTCTGAGATGCAAGAGGAGAAGAAAGAGTGTCCGACAGGCTATTGCAATGATCCAGGTGACAAGTGTTGAAGACTCAGGCCAAGTTCATTGCACAGGAGATGGTAAGGGGTTATCAGATTCAGAATATATTTTGGAGGTAGTACCGATGACACATATTGTTGGATTGGATATGGGGTGGGAGGAAAAGATGAATTGAAGAAGTCTCTAGGTTGACTGGATAGCAGGGAAGGCTTAGGGTGGTGGTAATGGTTGGGAGAGTGACATTTGTAGGAACAGAATCAGTGGTTCTGTTTTGTCATGTTAAGTTTGAGATGCCCATTAGCTATCCAAGTGGATGTGTAAGGAATAATTACGTTTGAAGATGAAATCCTGGGTCAGTGGTATTTGGGGAATTCTTAAAGCCTAGGAACTGGATAAGATCACTTAGGAAGAGTGTGAAGATGAGAAGGGAACAGAAGACAGAATCTGAGGTACTCAGATGTTGAGAAGTCTGATATAGGAGCCAGCAAAGTGGGCTGAGAAGCAACGAGTGAAACAGAAAGAAATCCAGAGAAGAGAGCACTTCAGGAAGGGGAGTGTGGTCAACTGTTAACTCCTGGAATTTCAGTTTTCCAGAGTGAAAGGGAAAATCTTTTTCCTGCTCTATCTCACAGCTCTTGGCACCCCTTAGCCTCCTATGTTCTCCTAATCATCTGTGTGTCCTATAGCTAAGATCTCTGAGTAGCTGCTTCAATTATCCTCCTGTCTATGGAAACTGGCTCAATGATGTCCTTAACTTTCCTTGAAGTACCCTTCCTGAAGTGGGGAAGAGATTTTTTCTTCTTTCCTCTGGCAACAGCAGCCTGATGGACCATCTTAATGAACACAGAAATCGTGCAGACACTAGTAGATTTGTATATGAGCAAGAAATCATTCAGGAGCAGGCTCTCACATTAGAAGAAATAAGGGTCATGATGATTTAAGGTCATCAAAGAAAAACTTTAAATGGGTGTATTCAAAAACCATTAGATGCCGGAAGTTACCATAAACCATAGTAGGGAAAAGTCTTCATTTAATGAATCATAAACATGAAAGTCTTCATTTATGAATCATGAACAAATGAGACCACCAGGTTCACCTTTGGTTTGTGTAATATAATTATGTATTATAAAAAAAATTCCACTCCATCACTTATCTGTTCTGAATCACAAACTACTGTAATTCATTGTTATATCTAAGTTATGATGAATAACTGATACAGAAAATTAGAAAAGCAGACCTAGACTAACAAGTTTTTCTTCATTTCATTGATATTTGATGGAGCCAGGGCACATTAATTGATTTAGTTATATAATCTTTGTATCTTTGCTGCCTTTTTTGTCTGTGCACATTAGATTATATTACTAAATTAAAAACATGTGATACTTATGTATGTTCCTTTTAATATTTGATATGAATATTGTCAGATATCTTTGAACTTTCAGGGAAAACATTTTTATTTTGTTCCAAAATATTACCCCTTAAACTATTACTTACACATTTTAAACTGTGAGTTGTATTCCAAATGTTTGAAATGTTCATAAACAAATTAGTTTAAAACCAGCATGTATACAAAATGTGTTTATGACCCTAGTACCTTTCTATGGTAAGGTAGTTCTTGTTTAATTTATTTAATATTAGTAGATTTCTTACTGAAGGAGGCAATCTGATTGTGGTAGAAATAGTGGTAATCTAGAAATTTTGCCTCTACTCTTATTAAACTATTTCTGTGGTCTTGAACAAGTCTCAACATTTTGGGCTTCGGGTTTTATGTATTAAAAATTTTTTAAAAGAAGCTGTTCTGTATGATCTAAGGTCTTTTCCAGTTCTTCAGCTCCTTTATTTTTATTTTATTAGCAAATTTTCATATCTTATAGGATGTGGAACATCTCCCAGATTTATTTTTAATAATGAGAAAAAAAAGAAAGAATTGAATGTACATATGTGATATTTTGGCATGTTCTTATTTATGAGCAAGATTATGGTGTGTCTTTTCCGTTGCTGAAAATCTTAATAACATATTCTCGATTTGATAAATGGACATGTGTTCTAGTGTGCTAATGCTGCCAGAATGCAAAACACCAGAGATGGATTGGCTTTTATAAAAGGGGGTTTATTTGGTTACACAGTTACAGTCTTAAGGCCATAAAGTATCCAAGGTAACACATCAGCAATTGGGTACCTTCACTGGAGGATGGCCAATGGTGTCCAGAAAACCTCTTAGCTGGGAAGGCACGTGGCTGGTGTCTGCTCCAAAGTTCTGGTTTCAAAATGACTTTCTCCCAGGGCGTTCCTCTCTAGGCTGCAGTTCCTCAAAAATGTCACTTTTAGTTGCACTTGGGTTATTTGCCCTCTCTTAGCTTCTCTGGAGCAAGAGTCTGCTTTCAATGGATGTCTTCAAACTGTCTCTCATCTGCAGCTCCTGTGCTTTCTTCAAAGTGTCCCTCTTGGCTGTAGCTCCTCTTCAAAATGTTACTCACAGCTGCACTGAGTTCCTTCTCTTTGAGTCAGCTCATTTATATGGTTCCACTGATCAAGTCCCACCCTGAATGGGTGTGGCCATGCCTCCATGGGAATATCTCATCAGAGTCATCACCCACAGCTGGGTAGGGCACATTCCAAGCAAATCTAATCAGCACCAAACGTCTGCCTCACAAGACTATATCAAAGATAATGGCGTTTGGGGGACACAATACATTCAAACTGGCACAGACATGGAAGCAGGATAATTTCTATTCATCCTTCAAGGTCCATCATTACTTTCTTCTTTACATTCCACCCACATCTCTAGACCAAATCACCATTTCCCTAGGGTTCCACAGCACTCTTCTTATCCCTCTTCTGGAGGACTCACTTTACTCTGTTTCATAGTTAATTGTTTCCCCCATTAGATTGTGAACTTGTTTGAAAGTGTGAGGTGTGTTTTGTTTGTATTTATGTCATTCACAGCTGTGTTTTAGTGGTTTGCACGCAGGAAGAATCCCATAAATTTTTAATTGATTCCATCACTACAAGTAAATCATATTTACACAGTCAAGACTAGAAGTAATAGTACTAATTTTAAACAATTATACGCTAATGTTAGAAAGCTCTTTTACTTCATTTATTTGATAAAATGAATTTCTTTGCTCCTTGGAATTTGCCATGATGTTTCTTATCTCTGGCCCAGGTCCTGCCTTTCCTGCTCCCTGGAATATTCTTCTGTCTCCTCTTTCCTCTGTCTTCCTTTCTCTAGCCAATTTCTACTCATCCTTTAGACCTTGTCTAGACATATCTTTTCCCAGGAAGCCCCAGGCTGGGTTAGATGTTCCTACCCTGGGCTCCCATGTTTTTCTATGCTATAAAAGCCATTATACTTATCAACTCTCCTGTGACATGTTTATTTTTCTCTCTCTTTTCTCTGGCCTATAAGATTGGAGAATTCAGGGCCTTATCTGTATTGTTCATGATTGTGTCCTTAGGGATACAGCAAGGCCTGGCACATTTGTGGAATGAATATGTAACTGTCTTGGTTTGCCTGAGTTGCTATCATAAATACCACAAAATGGGTTGGCTCAAACAACAAGCATATATTTTCTCACAGTTCTAAAGACCAGACATCCAACATTAAGATATGGGCAAGGCTTGCTTTTTCCCCAAAGACTGCGGTGTTCTGGTGATGGCTTGCCAACAATCCTTGGGGTTCTTTGGCTCTCCTATCATGTGGTGGTGTCCTCTCCTTACTTTTCTGGATTCCCTCTGACTTCCTGCTTTTGTCTTTTTGTAAGGCCTCTAGTAATCTGGATTAAGAGTTACCCTCATTGAGTTGGGCCACACCTTAAGTAACATCTTCAAGAGTTCTTCTTTAAAATGGGTTCATACTCACAGGAATGTGGATTAAGATTAAGAATATATCTATATTGGGGTACATAAATCATTCTATCTCAGTAAACTTTAATTCTTTTTTTTTCTAATGAGAAAACAGAATCCTGTTAAATTAATGACTTCCCAAGACCTCATGAGATTAGTGTAACCCTCTCCAAATCCGGCTGAGTATGGATTATTACAGCACTGATTTTTCCCAATTCACTCAAGAACCAAATACACCATGCAAAATGAATGGAAAGAGAAAAGGGATGTTCTCATCATTGAGGTTTAACTGTATTACTAAGTAGAGCAAATACGTGATGATGGTTGATGAGTTGTACTTTGTGCAATTGAATGGACTTACTAAACATTTGTATTTGAGTTGATTAGAAGGATGTAAGTTATTAAATACTAGCTATAAAATATACCATGAGCAGTTAGGTAGGGGAGGAAAGAAAGGCTAATTCCTAGAGTGAAGAGTGAAAGAAGTAGTCATGTCTCCAGTCAGAAGTGTTAGTAGTTAATAAATCAGGTCCCAAGTCAATAAATCAGGTCCCAAGTCTTACCATTTGGGTCATGAAAAGGTCAGAACATAGAAGTCTTTGTGTAGCTGAAAAATTTAACTGCTCGATAGCTCAAGATTATATTTGGGATATATCCACAGATTCAATGTTTGATATGTCTATTGAAGTGCTGTCTGTGTTTATTGGAAATAGATTTAATATTTGCTATTATTTTTACCACCAAGAATATCATAGATCAAGTTCAGAGGCAACATCTAATTCTACACTCTTGCCTAAGAAACTACCACAAGAGTAGTGAAGCAAAGTAAAATTGTCGTTTCTTTTCACCCAAATTACAAATTTTCTTAAAGGAGAGGAGAACCATAGTCAATTTCAGAAACCATAACCTAGAGTGGTACCAATACTGGGAGATATATATATATCCTCAAATATATATATGTGTATATATTTTTTTCCATTAATTACTAGTTCATCTATGAAACATCCCAAGTCTCTCACTTTTTAGGACAATTTACTATGACAGAGAGAGAAAAACAACAACATCTATATTCGAAATTTGCCTCATTATAATTTGCATCAAGTATATGGAGCTTCCTTCTATCTGGAACATGATAATAAAAAACAGAAGTCTCATAGTATGTGTAAACACAAAGGAACTAAATTAAAGTGTCTGCTCATCTATCACTCGCATGGTGAAGAATCACCAACAGCTGATCATTCATCTGCCATTTTCTTCATAAGCAAAGTAAAAAGAGGTAACTTATCTCTGAAATGAAGACATTTTCTGAGAAATCAACAGCCATGCATTATATTGGTATTACATGTATGTGAATAAATGTGTCTGAATCTATATTTCTACTTGTATACAAAACTTTGCATAACCTCATCACCACCACCACCACCACCACCACCACCACCCCCTTTTTTTTTTACAGGAAAGGAATTTGGATAATAGTCCTAGTATGCATATGAGTATTCACAAACTTGATTGCTATCAAATAGATAATAATTGTGAATTGAGCTACCAGTCCAAAATCAAAGGAGAAAAGAGTAGAGGAATCCAAAGTGAAAATGAATGGAGAAAGAAATATCTTCTCATACAATGAAAATACATACACATATTCATAACAATATATGTGCAAATTTATAAATGAGAGGCCTTCAAAATAATTATGAAAAATGAAGTAAATGCATGTGTATTGTAAATTAACTCTCCAGAAAAAGATAATAACATTATTGCATTAACAGGGATACTTTATTTATCCCACCCCCCCACCCCCATTTAGAATGCAGGTTATTCATATCAAGACATGTTGTCAATTTTACAGGGCACTTATTAACTTGAATTTTAATAAAAATAATAAGCAGATTTTTTACAAATTGAAAGCCAACACATTTAATTTCAATGGATACTGAACTCCAGGCAAACTTGTTGTTTGAATTCTGCCTGATGTACTGCTGCTGCCAGAAAGCATTAAAGTAATAGTGAATGGTCAATATGTACTTACGTATCACGTGTCAAGTTTAGCAAGAATGTTCCACTCTTAGAAAATTATATTGTTAAAAATAAGTGACAAAGCTTGAGCAGACCCTTCAAATCCATAAAGACATTTGGAGGAACTGAAGCATGCTTATAATAAAACCTGGATTTCTAAAACAGAGAGAGGCTAGAGTTCTTGTAGCATCTTGCCAAGTTATCAGATAAAAATGATTACACAAATTTCCAACAATAAATTCCTTCTGCATTTGCTGAGTGAGCACATGGGGCAGGAAAGAAGCATATCTTTAGAGCCATACTTTTGTCTATCAGACTTTCTGTGGTGGCTTTATAAGCATTTGTTTTCCCTTTCCCCACCTTTAATTCTTTCTGAAAAGATCTTGAGAAGACCTTGAAATGGAAAATGTAAAGGTAAATCCAAATTTAGAGCCAGGATCCATTTCTTAACAATGAAAAAGGGGAAAATATCATCTCAAATTTTCTTGTTGCTACTCAAACAAATATCCTATCTATCATAAGAATTGTGGTTCCTAGATAACAGATTAGGCACATCAATAAAATACTGTAGCCACAGTTTGAGACAAATGTCCTGATACGTATAAGGTCAGAGGTTGACCAAGGTCACATGGAATCCTAAGCATATTTATCACTGGCCGAGCTTCAAACTGAGTGTTAAGTTTTATCAGACATGAAAAACTGCTACCAGATGGTGTCAAGATAATTCCTCTCTGTGTTAAAAACACACACTTAGGTATAGTCAATAGTAAAAATCAAATAATTAGTCCAAACACAGGTACACAACAGGCATTTTTCCTATTACAAGTAAGGAAGTGTATTTTTCTGATTTCTGCATCTGCAATTTGCAATTAAGACAGCCCACACAATTAATACTTTGGACCTACTAATGCAATTAGCAAATGATGATTTTCTATAACTATGGATCATCCCAAGCCACTATGAAGAAACAAAGTGTTATTTCAAATTGCAATCTTATTTTGAACTGTAAGAGAGAATTAAAGCTTCACTCTCGGCCATCCCTCTACCCCACTGGTACCCACCTCCACTAAAAGAAAATAGGTCACATTATGGGATGTTTAGTCTCTGATATACATATATCCCAAATTAGAAACTTCCATATCAGGTGGCTAACCTCCATTCTTCAATTAATCTAGAAACACAGTACAAACATTTGGAAAATCCTCAGATGTGAGAAATCCTATGAAATTGGTTATAAAGTCAAAAGTAGAAGGCAGAAAGAGACTTTGAGAAAGAGGGTATTAAAATCTCCAAATTAGTAAAATAAAGTAGAAAAAGGTGATGCATTAGGAAGCACAAGGGCATATATTATTACTAATTAATTTGTAATATGTTTGCTTAAAAACAAATTTTAGAAAATATAAATTACATTGAATGGCACGAGTTTTTGTTTAGATCTAGCCTGTTGTGGCATTTCACTGGGTGAGGGAGGGGTCAAGAATCTCCTAGATATTCAGGGAAAAATCACAATCCATTTTAAAATATGGATCTGAGAGGGAAGAGGTGAATCCTGGCAATGGTCATTTGTAGATGCAGACTATCAAAAAATGCTGGGGGAAATTCTTGTTTGAATCAATCTGGGTGCCCAGAATCCCTATTAGGAATAGTGTTTTTATTCCCCCCATGAGTCCTGCCTACTGCACTGTTAGAGTGAAAGCATCACGTAATATTAATTATCAACCCTACTGCAAAGAAAAGTTTCATGATAGGAAGTGGCCAAATTTTGGGACTTATGGAATTTGAGTTCATTTCCTAGAAAGCCATCACCTTGTATCAGGCTGCATTTCCCCCCCAACCTCAATGCCGCACAATAAAGATTTTATTCTATGCTCCAGTAATCACCGGCAAGAGTATGATGCCTCCCCCTGTCATCACACAGGAAAGAGCACATGAAGAGGATTCCAGGAATCGGGAAGATGGGTAAAGTGAGGTCACAACTGGCAACAAGGAAACCGT